>NW_026137057.1:0-24995 GCF_000699445.3 Schistosoma haematobium
ATAAATGATCTTCCTCAACAGGTAACGTCAGATTTATTACTTTTTGCCGACGACGTGAAACTTTGGAGAGAGATATGCAACCAAGACGATACACAGGCACTTCAGGAGGATCTGACTCGACTTCAAAGTTGGGCAGACGATAACGAACTTACCTTTAACACTTCAAAGTGTAAAGTGGTCCATCTGCGACATGTTGCAAACTACAGTTACAACTTAGGAAACTCCTCTCTAGTAGTATCCCAAGTCGAAAAAGATTTAGGAGTCCTGGTGCCCCATGATTTGAAGTCTTACGCCAACTGTGACAAAAATGCCTTCCGAGCAAACCTTGCACTGGTAACGTTGAGGCGCATTTTTGGCCAGTTTGACGGAAGAACTTTCCACACAATCTTCAATAGTTTCATCCGTCCCCATTTAGAGTACGGAAACATAGTATTCCCCCCCTCACTCCAAAAGGACAAGGTCACTTTGGAGCGTATCCAGCGGCGAGCCACGAAATCAGTTCGAGGACTCAAATCTAAGCCTTACGAAGAACGCCTCCGTCCACTAGACCTTTACCCATTAGAATATAGGCGTCTTAGAGGTGATTTATTAATGGCTTATAGTATTCTTAACACTTCTGGACATCCTCTTAAACACCTACTTAAGCTTAGTTCGAATAACAACCTAAGGGGTAACACCCAGAAACTGGAAACACAACATAGCAAGACGGAATGTAGACACAATTTCTACTCCTTAAGAGTTGTCAAAAGCTGGAATTCGCTGCCAACCGAGCTAGTTCAAGCGACTTCTCAGGAGTCCTTCAAGAGGCAACTTGACCTATTCTTAAGGACCAAGAACAGCATCACATTATGATTTACCAATCTCTTTTCCTCTCTTATTGTTAACATACCTAGGTTCCTGTCTGGAGGATTTGGTGATCCCCTGCTACTAGACACGGAAGCCTGTTAAGCGAAAGCTTCTTCTATTCCGTCAACAACCATTTGAACCATTTGAACCATTTGATATCGTAGACCGCTTGCTGTAAACTATGACCTTGAGAGGACGCGTACGTCAAGTTTGTTCCAAACTTCAGAAGTTTCATAGCTGTGCTCTCAGAGCAAGATTCTGAAGAAGAAAAAAGAGAAACAGAAGAGCAGCAAGGCACTTGGATATGAACGCCAAACGTTGCTTAACATTGTGTAGTAGAACGGGCAGAGGTATAATAAATTAGAATAAATTCATATTATGTCTTGTTAGGATGAAGTGAAGTCAGAGGCTCCATATTAGAGAATGTACTAATGAAGAACAATGAGTTGTGTCGTTTAACAAGTTGGAGTAAGCTCACATGAAGGAAGGGAAGTCAAGGTTGGTACAAGGGAAGCGGTTTATTAGGAGGGTGTGTATATAGAGGGTGAAGTGTTAAGAATACTAATGACTATATATTTTGTTATCTAATTTTTTTTATTTTTTCGTCTGTCCGATGCCAGCTACACAATCCTAGTGTGAAAGTTCGAGTTAGCATGTTATAGGTTGTCTTAGTAGAATGGCTAATCCAGCATAATATTGGAAACATGAGTCTGAGTGGTGAGCGTAGGAAGACAATTTATATCACAGATTGACTGACTTATTCTCAATCATGAGGAGCCTGATACATACAAAATGTTCTGTCCCCACAAACACGGGTGGATTGAAGTTATCGCCCTCACCATCAATGCTTGCTGGTCAGTAACTCCACCCTCCCTCCTTTTGTAATGTTAGGCTCATTTAGGCTTATTTTTGTATATACGTCATACCTCACACAATCCTCTGTTTCACAACCTGTTGGAAAGCACTATTTCTATTAGTACCATTTTACAAGCTTATCAGGCAGTTACAAGCTATGGACTGTGGGTAAAGCATCGATGCAGTGCCTCTGTTGACTATAGTATAAAGTATAGTTTGCCAATCAGAGTATAAGCGTTAAGAAGGGTATATTGTAGGATAGTTGTTGTAAAGAAGGATTTTAGATTCATTTTGATAGAAATTACGGAGAATAAAGCCAAGGGATTTCCGCATTTTGGATGCTTTGGCTGAGATGTGTTCAGAGATATTAAGACTGTGTGAGTAATGTACCCCTAGGTCAGTTACTGATGCCAGTCTGGGCAGTGTGTGATTGCTAAGTGTTTCATTTTAAGAGATGTGTCTCCTATACATAACCAGCCTCATTTCTCTGTGTTGAACTCTAACCTCCAGCGTTTGCACCAGTTGTCTACCATGTTGAGTTCATGTTGGATTGTTTGCATAGTACCGCGTAAATCGCAAATGTCAGTTTTATAGATGACTTTTAAGTCATCGGCATAGAGGTAGGTCTTACCTGTGCTAAAACACTTGCATATATTGTTGATGTAGATTATAAAGAGCAATGGACCCAAGACACTACCCTGCACAACACCACTGGTTATTGGTCGAGGTGTAGATGTTTTAGAGTTAATGTTATTTATTTGATATCTGTTCGTAAGGAAAGACTTGATCCATTGCAAAAGGGGATTTATAATTGCAACTGACTTAAGTCTGTTGATTAGAAGATTATGAAGTACTTTATCAAAGGGTTTCTTAATATCGAGGTATAGTATGATAACTAGTTTCTTCTGGTCACGTATACGAGTAACCTCGTTAAAGAAGTCTATCAGGCATGTACTGCACGACCTTGTTCTAATGAAGCCGTGTTGTGACGGGTCTATTAGATGTTCCTTGAGTAGGTGATCAGATAGTTGATTTTGTATCACTTTTTCCATTATGCGTGATATGACTGGAGTGATATTTATAGGTCTGTAGTTTTCAACCAGGTTTCTCGGTCCGGATTTGTGTTTGGGAAGAACATACGTTACCTTCCAGGTTTCCGGATATGTACCTGTCTCTAAAGATAATGTGTATATTTTGAGTAGTAGCGTCTGTATGTCCGGTCCTGACATTTTATAAACGATTGAAGGGATGTCATCGGCACCAGAACTCGCATTTGGCTTAAGGGTTTTAATGGCGGTATGTATACTCCTAATGCCGAAGTTTATGGTACTAAGATAGTTTTTGCCGGTGCACTTTATGTCGATATCTGGAGCATCAGATGTATTCCGATTGTGAGGAAACCATTCACTTAATAGTTCACATATGACGGTTTGGTCATTATACGTTACTCCATCGTGCAGTAAGGAGTGAATGTTGTGGTCTGTGTTCTTTCTTATGCGTTTCGTGAGGAGACGACATAGGGCTTGGGCTTTAGATGCAGCAGCGAGCGCAGTACGTTCCTCTACCTGTTTATGCTTGTTGTGTTGACTTTGTACTCCGTCAAGTACAGAGTATATCTGGTGCAGGGCATTGAAGTCTTTTGATATTTAGTACATCCTTATCGGTTTTCGTAGTTTAGACCTAGTCTTTTAGTTTACATAGGGAGTAATTGTTTTAAAACCAATTTTAGAGGGTATAGTAGTGTCTAGTGCAGATTTGGTGGTGATATTGAATATTTCTAATGTTTCTAAGAGGTTATTACTGGTAAAGAAACTGCCCCAGTCAGAGTGCTTTATTAGAAATCGAAAGTTTTCGCAGTCAGCGTTTGCATAGTCTCTATATTGGAATCGCGTGTTTAATGTCTTTAATTTGTTGCATATGGCAAGAATCGGAAGGGTGCAGAGGACTATTTTATGATCGCTGTTGTGAAACTTTTCGCCAACCACCATTGATGTTGGTGTGACATTATGACAGAATATCAAGTCAAGAATGTTGTGATTTCGTGTAGGCAGGTGTACATGTTGTTGCCAGCCGTGTATGTCTAAGGACCTAAGTATGCTTTCAAAGCACAATGGGCCAGAATGTGTTTTCCAGTTGATGGTGGGAAGGTTGAAATCACCACATACAATTTTGTAAGTGAAGTCAAGCGAGGCAGGCTGAGCAAATGACTCACTTATAATAGTGTCAGTTGAACTAGGAGTGTTTGGAGCTCGATATATGCATCCGATTAGTATTTTACATTCATGAGTGTGCACAGTAAGCCGTATCGATTCAGGAAGTTTGCTGAGGACGTGGTCGCTATAGATTTCCGCTCTCAAATTTTTTGATACATAAACGAGACAACCACCACCCTTCTTGGTGACTCGATCACAGCGGAAGAGCTCATAGGTGTCTATTTGTAGATATGTGTCTGTGGTATCGGAGGACAGGCAACTTTCCGTTATCAAAACAAGTGAGGGGTTGTTTAGAAGTAATAGGGTGCGTAGGTAAGTCATCTTACAGGGCGGGTTTATTGCGCAGCCGTTCGCTCCGTTATAGTTTGTGGATGTGAAGCGTGGCCATTAAGAGTAAAGGATATTAGTGGGTCACTGGCATTTGGTTATAGGTGTCTACGAAGCATTGTCCGTGTATTTTGCTTTGCAACCACGGAGTAAGCAATGTCTGGGTTAAGAATAGAGTGCCAGGTGAGGATAGGGAACCGACTGGTGAGGTAGTAAGTCCTCATCAACTGAGGTGGTTGGGATGTGTTACGTATACCCAGCCACCGTTTACCTCGACGAGTGATGTTTTCTGGTGCAGCAGTTGCTAGCTAGAAGAAAGATAGGGGCGACCGAGCCAAAACATGGCATCAGTACGTGATGTTACTGACAATTGGACTTAGCCATGTTAGCAAGTATAGATTACCTGGTTGTGGTCCGCGTGATTATCGTAACCAATGGTCAGACTTTGAATGACATGGCTCAAAATTGTTTGGAATGGCGCATGTGCATCTATTTTTTGTCTTCCCCGACATAATGAAACTCTACATTCCTCATAACATATTTTTGTTTATATTGCGCTTATTTAGATTTTCTTTTTAGGTCGTCTGTTCGACGCTTAGTTTTTTCTATTCCCACTGTTACTGTTACTGCCTGTACTATCATGAGATTTGGCCTGACAAATTTATCTCTGTGTTAATGAGGTATGACAACTTGAACAGATGCACATACGTACAGGTTCTACATTTATGACTGACTGGTATTCTCAGAAACCTACCACTCTTCAGATTTTAACAGGTTGGTTCACAATCTGATGTTTTGTCGTTGAAGCTCTGCCTACTATCATGTTTTATAAACACTCATCACAATACATTTACCGACATGTAACAACTGAACAATTATTTAGCATTACTTATTGAAGATTTAGTCAACTGACACGACGACCAGTTCATTATTTCGGCTTTCTGATAATCTTCGCTCTCAACCTCACATATGTCTGCTTGCGTTTCGCTGGACGCAGAAAAGCCGCACAAAAAGGACCCATTAGAACTGAATTGAGTAACGAGAAAACCAAAAGTAGGTTCCAGGAACAACTGAGGTCACACTTAGGTAGTTCGGAAAACGAGGCTGACCCAGATGTTGCTTGGAAAGATATACAAGCAGCTGTGGAAATAGCAGTGACATCTATTAGTGATTTAGGCCACAGGGTTACAAAGAACCAATGGATTCCTTTCAAGGTCTATTGCACTGATGGATTCTCGTAAACTCATCCCATCGGGTTCTGAACACGATGAAGAGCGAAAACAAATCAGATCTAGGTTAAGCAAAAGTCTAAGGAACGACCGTGAGCAGTGGTGGGCAACGAAAGCAAAAGAGATGGAAAAGGCGGCGGCTATATGGAACACAAGACAGCTTTACAGATTAATAAAAGAAACTGGAATTACTGAGTCAAATGTAAGTGAGAATATCTCGGAAAAAGACGACACTCATCTGCTCCCAGTCCAGACGTTTAGAAAGATCGGCGAAACACATTAAAAAGCAGTTCAGCTGGTCTCCAGCTACTCTACAACTACCCATCATTCCCAGACAGTGTGAATGGAACATTGAAGTAGGTCCCCCAACTCTAGCATAAGTTCAAAAGGCTATAGCTAGTCTGAAACGAGGAATGGCAGTTGGTCCAGATGGATTGGCTCTAGAGGTCTTTAAGGATGGTGGACCAATCTTAGCGATTAGGTGGACTAATATTTTGGCTAAGATCTGGGAGTTAGACGTTATTCCATCTGACTGGTCACAATCACTTATCGTCACAATATATAAGGTAGGGTTAAAATCATCCTGTGACAACCATAGAGGGATTAGTTTAACTAATATAGTATCTAAAGTACTAGCCTCGATAATTATTGGACGCCCAACTAAGACTCGTGAACTGCAGACACGAGAAAATCAGTCTGTCTTCAGACCTGGTCATGGATGCATAGACCACATATTCACCATTCGTCAGGTTCTAGAACACAGGCATACTTATCGGCGTCCGACAATGGTGGTCTTTCTTGACTTAAAAGCAGCAGTTGACTCCGTAGACCGCGACATTCTGTGGCAGTGCCTGTCATTGAAAGGCGTACCTCAGAAGTACGTAAACCTTGTGAGGGCTCTTTACCCGAACACCACTAGTCGAGTCAGAGCTGATGGCGACTTGTCATCTGGTTTTGCGTCCGTCAAGGCTGCCCACTTTCTCCATTTTTGTTTAACTTCATCACAGACCTACTGATGGAAAGAACATTCACGTCGACTGAATTCTCGGGTATTGATCTCCTTCCAGGAGGTCCACTTGTCGACTTGGAATACGCAGACAACATAGTCCTGTTTGGTGAAGACACTGATAAAATGAAGAGTCTTCTGGTGGCACTAAGCAACTATACCAGAATGTTTAGAATGAGCTTCTCTCGTTTTGCTTTTGCTAACTTACGTCATCTATGGTGAAGGCGAGATATCCGTCTATCAATAAAAGGACAAGTGTACTGCGCGGCAGTTCGTTCTGCTCTATTTTACGGCCACGAAACATGGCCATTAAGAGTAGAAGACACTCGTAAGCTACTAGTGTTTGACCACAGATGTCTTGCCCTCAAATGCCCTGGTATGGCCGAGAGTGGGGTGGGGCCGCAGAGTGTCACCTGTTGGTTATGTTGTGCCTCGAGTGATTGTGAACAACTCTGATGTGGTTGGGACTCGATCCGGCGCCCATTAACACTGCAGGACAGATCCAACGCCTTAGACCACTCGACCACAAGAAAAATGATAGGGAATGCACAAAACTTATTCATCAGTATCAACATTTTTTTACTTTAACCTCCATTTATCCCACTCATATCCATCTTCATCCTACATCTATTTACACTGTTATTTTTTCCACTGACCCTGCTCACACTCATTTATCACCCGTTTTCTCTAGTTAAAGCATTCGAGGTGACTGAATGTTCTTTCGTTTCCATACCAATCATTGTTTGTTCTCGTTTTCTTTTCTTTAATCTCAACTTTCTTCCTCTAGGTCTTTGCTATTTTACGAACAGCAACAGGCGTAAGTTTGTCAGTTGACTTTATCGGAATGGTATATTTAAGTGATTTAAAGCTAGCTACAGTAATTTTCATGTTCAAGCTAATGTCATAGTGTCTCGGTTTAAGGATCATGTCTCTTAGCCATATTCTCTTATAGACCTAATAGGGGATTCTGAGACAATCAACATTATCATACATATTTCTAGTGCCATCGGTTTGGTTTTGAATTTGTGTGGTTTAAATAATCAAGTAATCAAGTTATGCTTTCGGTTGTACTCTCATTTACTAGATTTAAAGAGCTTTAAATTCAAATCACATTTATTTTTACCTCTAATCCCTTCATGTCTATCAACTAGTACAGCGGAGTCGGAAAACGGTCCAAAGTTACAACGAGTTGCTGCCTCAACTAAAAATTCCAAAACTTCCACTAGAAGTATAAAAACACATGCAAAATCGTCAGGCGTTCGTGGCAGGAAATCGATTTCATCTGGTGAGGTGGCAAATCGCAAACGCCAGGAATTCAATGAACTTGTTGAAGCCCGCACTGAGAAGCTTATGTCCGATGGTCCCATTGCAAATGCAAGTATTTTATTTTTACTCCACATTCATAATTTCTCATTGATAACGCTTTCTTGCACCGCAATGTTCTGCCCTTATAATTACTTTTACACTTACTTCACACTTTCGAATTTCGTTGATATAAAGTGTTGCCTTGCTGTCCTAGGTTATGCGTCAGTTCAGTCATTTTGTTGTTTCGAAAGTTCCCTATTATATTAAGCAACAACATTTTCATTTTCAGATCTCTATTAAAACTATTATTCATAAACATATGTGGTGATTATGTTCACGAGAATAATACGGTGACTTTCACTTGTTATGTTTCCGTAATTCATTATGAGTGGTGCACGGGTAAAATCCTGAATAGTAAATGAAATGTACCCAGGTGATAGATACTCCTGTGACCGAAATATTGATGTAGCTCTTCAATAAGCTGATATCAAAAACCAAGACAACTGCCCACTAGAAGAGATATTTTTAAAAAATAAAATAACACGTTGATGTACAAAGTATTGCCAGAAAAATAAGTATAATTCAATACTATAGGCGAGTAGAGTAAATCCATTTTGAAGGTGTTTAACTCTACAACGTATATAAGACCTTCCCTATCATATCAATACTCTTCAGAAATACACCTTACTCTTACATCTTTTCAACTTCTCTGCAAATCAAGTTTTCATCATGATTGATGTAGTGTTATCTGGTTTACTAAATATTATATTATGATTAGAAACAATCTGTAATCTTCACCAATCTTCTTCTATTAAACAACATAAATTCTTTCAGTATTTCCCTAATTTTTAAACAGAATGATTCATCAAAACTATAACCACAACTATCGTAATACTTTTTCATTAATAATTAAATATTCATTTTATATTAAAAATGTACTGTATTCAGATTCAACGGAAATGTTTATTTACCACATTCATAGTCTTTTTAATGACACAATAGTATAGTCCATATTATTATTTTGACAACTGTTTCACAATGTTTTAGAAATTCTGTAGCGTTGCCAACTTCATTGATGTTTGTTCTGGGTACACTACTCGAAAACCGATACCATGCAGATAATATAATATAGTCATGTTGAACAGAAACTTAATTCTTCCGTACGGTCTACATGGTAATCCGAAAATATCTGGGCGATATCTTATACATCTAAACTCAGAATACTACTGCCTTGCAACTTGTTTATCTCAATGGTTAGGTCGACAGTTGCCAGTAAAGTTGAGTGTGTGTGTGTGTGTAGTTGTCGTCACTTGTGTTAGAAGTCTGTGCAACCTTGGTTATTTCATAGTTGGTGAAATCTTGTTGTTATCGATTTCATTTTCATCAAGTTGATTCATCTTCCCCACAAGTGCTTGTTAAAAACAAAAACAGGTGTGCTGTTCAGTGTTTCGATCTGTACTGCATTACTAGTGTAGGGTGTTTTCTTGGAATATAAACTATGTTTGCATTACAATAATCTGGTCAAAATTATCATGAAATCACTACTCGCGCATGTTGGAACCACTGAAGTAGTTCCGAAGTTAAGCAGATGCCACTGCTGTTTCCACAGCTTTTCTTATATCATTCCACGCTGCCTCGAAGTGAGCATCACTTACATGGCTGCCTAATTGCTTTCACGAAAAGCGAATGTAGTGCACAATGTTATGGGGCTTAAGTTAGTATGAGATAATAATCAGAAGCTCATGTAAACATTTGTTGTGCGAATAAAATATTTAGTGTAACTTGAATCATGAACTGGATTGGGAATAGAACTTGTAAATGAACAAACTATTTTTACGAATGCTTATTGTGAAATTCAAATCACTCTCTGATGTTGAACTTTCAATTTTTTCTTTATAAGACAAATCTTTCTCGATGTTAACAGATGACTGTTGTCTAAAGTTGATCTCTTTAAGATATTCCGTTTGTATACATGTAGGCATGATTATTTCATATATTTGTCCAATGAAATGGTATATAACATAAACGTTGTAATAAGAGCAAGAAATAAACGTCTAGAAAAACAAAACCCCATTCTATTTGGTAGTAATGAATACATTCAGTGAGATAAAACTCACGGGCGCAGAAAACTTATACAATATACAATAAAACTACATAGCGCAGAGAAAAATAATAAACTACACTATCAGTTAACCAAAAGGAACATAATCATAAATGAATCTTTTCAAAGTTATTGCTTTTATTATCGTATCTAGAAATTGAAACTGACATCAATTGTTAGGAAAGTAAAACAATTAACCGCAAAAAAATAATGTAGATAACTACAAAACTGACATCAGAACGTTTATTAGTGTAAAAAATGTCAGACTGCAGAGCGTAGATTCGCAAAGGAGTGTGTGTGTGAGAGAGAGAGACAGAGAGAGAAATAATATAATGGAGTACTTACATACAAATTCGTTTTATTGTTTATTGTTTCTAAAAAGAAAGTAACTAAAGAACATCAAACGATAATCTGTTATTTATTAAAAGTAAATCACTCCAGTGGTAACGCATTTTATTCCACAGTAATTTTTAAAATGTTAACATCACAGAAAACAGCAGAGACATATTATCACAGTTACATATACTTCACGATAAATTAATTAGACCATGTTGTACAGAAGGTTTCTGGTTATTACCGTAATATTCATCCATCTCACCTTGTTCCCGAATATTATTTATTTCATACCGACGTTGTTCATCCTCCATATGTGCACAATATGAATAGATGCCATACAACACGCGTAATACAGCACTGCTATCGCCTGCAACAATTTCTTCAAGTTTTGCTGGAGGTTCAACCATACCAGCTGCTTGAATAAGTTCAAAGGCTAGTTTAACATTTGATGTACACAATTCTTCTGTTGTTGGTGTTGGATAATATGCATGAAATGCTACAAAATAGCCATCAATAAGACCCATTAAATAGAATAAGTAAGACACCATCTGTAAACTAATGATCGTAGAATGAATAAAATGGGAACATTTCCTTCAGTTAATTATAAAACTAAAGAAAATAGATTTTACAAAACTGTGTAACTCGAAAACCAACCAGAGAGTCGTACAATACACTAAGTTAAATTTATTAGGTTACAGATACATGTATCATCTGTATAAAAAAACTTTGGTGTGAACCAATAACATCAGTCAATCAGTCAGTCAGTCGGCTACAACGTAGGACCAGGCACATATATGCATCAATCCAAGTTGCCATACCGCATTAGCACAGCAAGATGAACACCGGATTCATAGGAGTAGTTAAGTCAATAGTGGCAATATATGAAAGATTGCATATAAGGATATAGTACAGGAAGAAAGATTTAGTACATAGAAAGGAAGATATGAAGCGATTTTAATCTCTTAGTTTAAGGGAAGACAGACAGTGTATACACCGACGCCACTGTGATCGATTCTGAGCCATCTCACCAAGAGTCTGCAACCATTGGTTACGATAGTCACGTGGACCCTAACTGAGTAGTCTGCATCTACCAACATGGCTCAGACCAGATGTTAGTGTCTTCAAGCACTAATGCCACGTTTTGGTTTGGCCACCCCTGACTTTCTTCCAACCATCCCCAACACCCGTTAGCATTGCACGTCGTGGTAATCGGTGTTCAGGCACACTCAACACGTAGCCCAACCATCTCAGTCGATGAAGACTCACAACCTCATCAACTGATTTACCATACCCTATCTAACCTCACTGTTACTTACCCGGTGATACCAGCAGATGCAAGCAATATTTCTAAGACATCTGTTTACTTATTTATTTATTTATTTAAACATATAAACATTAGTACAAGGAGGCACCAAGTAGATATGCGCCACACAAATCATTCGACTTGTGTGAGGGCTGGGATACTGCCCGGGTGCCCAAACCGAAGCAGGTGGTTTTCTTAGGGGGCCACACCCCAAGCCTTTGACCTAAAGGTCTAACCCACAAGGCAGTGGAGCATCGTGAGGAGATCCAGTCCCATGGTAGCCGGTGGCCAACGATTGGTTCATACGCCATTTGTTCCCGCAGGATACTGGAGCCCATGTGCAACATTGATTTGGTTTGGGGTCCGGTTACAGCGCCGGACATTCGCTTTTCGTCCTCTCATTTTCGCAAACAACACCCCTGTCACGAGAAGGCAGTGAGTAGGACTTCCCTGGCAGAGGCTGTATACGCGTGGCCATGTGAGAGCGTTTCGAGAGGGGAGGCGGCCCCACCCCACTCTCGGCCATACCAGGGCATTTGAGGGCAAGACATCTGTGGTCAAACACTAGTAGCTTACGAGTGTCTTCTACTCTTAATGGCCATGTTTCGTGGCCGTAAAATAGAGCAGAACGAACTGCCGCGCAGTACACTTGTCCTTTTATTGATAGACGGATATCTCGCCTTCACCATAGATGACGTAAGTTAGCAAAAGCAAAACGAGAGAAGCTCATTCTAAACATTCTGGTATAGTTGCTTAGTGCCACCAGAAGACTCTTCATTTTATCAGTGTCTTCACCAAACAGGACTATGTTGTCTGCGTATTCCAAGTCGACAAGTGGACCTCCTGGAAGGAGATCAATACCCGAGAATTCAGTCGACGTGAATGTTCTTTCCATCAGTAGGTCTGTGATGAAGTTAAACAAAAATGGAGAAAGTGGGCAGCCTTGACGGACGCAAAACCAGATGACAAGTCGCCATCAGCTCTGACTCGACTAGTGGTGTTCGGGTAAAGAGCCCTCACAAGGTTTACGTACTTCTGAGGTACGCCTTTCAATGACAGGCACTGCCACAGAATGTCGCGGTCTACGGAGTCAACTGCTGCTTTTAAGTCAAGAAAGACCACCATTGTCGGACGCCGATAAGTATGCCTGTGTTCTAGAACCTGACGAATGGTGAATATGTGGTCTATGCATCCATGACCAGGTCTGAAGACAGACTGATTTTCTCGTGTCTGCAGTTCACGAGTCTTAGTTGGGCGTCCAATAATTATCGAGGCTAGTACTTTAGATACTATATTAGTTAAACTAATCCCTCTATGGTTGTCACAGGATGATTTTAACCCTACCTTATATATTGTGACGATAAGTGATTGTGACCAGTCAGATGGAATAACGTCTAACTCCCAGATCTTAGCCAAAATATTAGTCCACCTAATCGCTAAGATTGGTCCACCATCCTTAAAGACCTCTAGAGCCAATCCATCTGGACCAACTGCCATTCCTCGTTTCAGACTAGCTATAGCCTTTTGAACTTATGCTAGAGTTGGGGGACCTACTTCAATGTTCCATTCACACTGTCTGGGAATGATGGGTAGTTGTAGAGTAGCTGGAGACCAGCTGAACTGCTTTTTAATGTGTTTCGCCGATCTTTCTAAACGTCTGGACTGGGAGCAGATGAGTGTCGTCTTTTTCCGAGATATTCTCACTTACATTTGACTCAGTAATTCCAGTTTCTTTTATTAATCTGTAAAGCTGTCTTGTGTTCCATATAGCCGCCGCCTTTTCCATCTCTTTTGCTTTCGTTGCCCACCACTGCTCACGGTCGTTCCTTAGACTTTTGCTTAACCTAGATCTGATTTGTTTTCGCTCTTCATCGTGTTCAGAACCCGATGGGATGAGTTTACGAGAATCCATCAGTGCAATAGACCTTGAAAGGAATCCATTGGTTCTTTGTAACCCTGTGGCCTAAATCACTAATAGATGTCACTGCTATTTCCACAGCTGCTTGTATATCTTTCCAAGCAACATCTGGGTCAGCCTCGTTTTCCGAACTACCTAAGTGTGACCTCAGTTGTTCCTGGAACCTACTTTTGGTTTTCTCGTTACTCAATTCAGTTCTAATGGGTCCTTTTTGTGCGGCTTTTCTGTGTCCAGCGAAACGCAAGCAGACATATGTGAGGTTGAGAGCGAAGATTATCAGAAAGCCGAAATAATGAACTGGTCGTCGTGTCAGTTGACTAAATCTTCAATAAGTAATGCTAAATAATTGTTCAGTTGTTACATGTCGGTAAATGTATTGTGATGAGTGTTTATAAAACATGATAGTAGGCAGAGCTTCAACGACAAAACATCAGATTGTGAACCAACCTGTTAAAATCTGAAGAGTGGTAGGTTTCTGAGAATACCAGTCAGTCATAAATGTAGAACCTGTACGTATGTGCATCTGTTCAAGTTGTCATACCTCATTAACACAGAGATAAATTTGTCAGGCCAAATCTCATGATAGTACAGGCAGTAACAGTAACAGTGGGAATAGAAAAAACTAAGCGTCGAACAGACGACCTAAAAAGAAAATCTAAATAAGCGCAATATAAACAAAAATATGTTATGAGGAATGTAGAGTTTCATTATGTCGGGGAAGACAAAAAATAGATGCACATGCGCCATTCCAAACAATTTTGAGCCATGTCATTCAAAGTCTGACCATTGGTTACGATAATCACGCGGACCACAACCAGGTAATCTATACTTGCTAACATGGCTAAGTCCAATTGTCAGTAACATCACGTACTGATGCCATGTTTTGGCTCGGTCGCCCCTATCTTTCTTCTAGCTAGCAACTGCTGCACCAGAAAACATCACTCGTCGAGGTATACGTAACACATCCCAACCACCTCAGTTGATGAGGACTTACTACCTCACCAGTCGGTTCCCTATCCTCACCTGGCACTCTATTCTTAACCCAGACATTGCTTACTCCGTGGTTGCAAAGCAAAATACACGGACAATGCTTCGTAGACACCTATAACCAAATGCCAGTGACCCACTAATATCCTTTACTCTTAATGGCCACGCTTCACATCCACAAACTATAACGGAGCGAACGGCTGCGCAATAAACCCGCCCTGTAAGATGACTTACCTACGCACCCTATTACTTCTAAACAACCCTTCACTTGTTTTGATAACGGAAAGTTGCCTGTCCTCCGATACCACAGACACATATCTACAAATAGACACCTATGAGCTCTTCCGCTGTGATCGAGTCACCAAGAAGGGTGGTGGTTGTCTCGTTTATGTATCAAAAAATTTGAGAGCGGAAATCTATAGCGACCACGTCCTCAGCAAACTTCCTGAATCGATACGGCTTACTGTGCACACTCATGAATGTAAAATACTAATCGGATGCATATATCGAGCTCCAAACACTCCTAGTTCAACTGACACTATTATAAGTGAGTCATTTGCTCAGCCTGCCTCGCTTGACTTCACTTACAAAATTGTATGTGGTGATTTCAACCTTCCCACCATCAACTGGAAAACACATTCTGGCCCATTGTGCTTTGAAAGCATACTTAGGTCCTTAGACATACACGGCTGGCAACAACATGTACACCTGCCTACACGAAATCACAACATTCTTGACTTGATATTCTGTCATAATGTCACACCAACATCAATGGTGGTTGGCGAAAAGTTTCACAACAGCGATCATAAAATAGTCCTCTGCACCCTTCCGATTCTTGCCATATGCAACAAATTAAAGACATTAAACACGCGATTCCAATATAGAGACTATGCAAACGCTGACTGCGAAAACTTTCGATTTCTAATAAAGCACTCTGACTGGGGCAGTTTCTTTACCAGTAATAACCTCTTAGAAACATTAGAAATATTCAATATCACCACCAAATCTGCACTAGACACTACTATACCCTCTAAAATTGGTTTTAAAACAATTACTCCCTATGTAAACTAAAAGACTAGGTCTAAACTACGAAAACCGATAAGGATGTACTAAATATCAAAAGACTTCAATGCCCTGCACCAGATATACTCTGTACTTGACGGAGTACAAAGTCAACACAACAAGCATAAACAGGTAGAGGAACGTACTGCGCTCGCTGCTGCATCTAAAGCCCAAGCCCTATGTCGTCTCCTCACGAAACGCATAAGAAAGAACACAGACCACAACATTCACTCCTTACTGCACGATGGAGTAACGTATAATGACCAAACCGTCATATGTGAACTATTAAGTGAATGGTTTCCTCACAATCGGAATACATCTGATGCTCCAGATATCGACATAAAGTGCACCGGCAAAAACTATCTTAGTACCATAAACTTCGGCATTAGGAGTATACATACCGCCATTAAAACCCTTAAGCCAAATGCGAGTTCTGGTGCCGATGACATCCCTTCAATCGTTTATAAAATGTCAGGACCGGACATACAGACGCTACTACTCAAAATATACACATTATCTTTAGAGACAGGTACATATCCGGAAACCTGGAAGGTAACGTATGTTCTTCCCAAACACAAATCCGGACCGAGAAACCTGGTTGAAAACTACAGACCTATAAATATCACTCCAGTCATATCACGCATAATGGAAAAAGTGATACAAAATCAACTATCTGATCACCTACTCAAGGAACATCTAATAGACCCGTCACAACACGGCTTCATTAGAACAAGGTCGTGCAGTACATGCCTGATAGACTTCTTTAACGAGGTTACTCGTATACGTGACCAGAAGAAACTAGTTATCATACTATACCTCGATATTAAGAAACCCTTTGATAAAGTACTTCATAATCTTCTAATCAACAGACTTAAGTCAGTTGCAATTATAAATCCCCTTTTGCAATGGATCAAGTCTTTCCTTACGAACAGATATCAAATAAATAACATTAACTCTAAAACATCTACACCTCGACCAATAACCAGTGGTGTTGTGCAGGGTAGTGTCTTGGGTCCATTGCTCTTTATAATCTACATCAACAATATATGCAAGTGTTTTAGCACAGGTAAGACCTACCTCTATGCCGATGACTTAAAAGTCATCTATAAAACTGACATTTGCGATTTACGCAGTACTATGCAAACAATCCAACATGAACTCAACATGGTAGACAACTGGTGCAAACGCTGGAGGTTAGAGTTCAACACAGAGAAATGAGGCTGGTTATGTATAGGAGACACATCTCTTAAAATGAAACACTTAGCAATCACACACTGCCCAGACTGGCATCAGTAACTGACCTAGGGGTACATTACTCACACAGTCTTAATATCTCTGAACACATCTCAGCCAAAGCATCCAAAATGCGGAAATCCCTTGGCTTTATTCTCCGTAATTTCTATCAAAATGAATCTAAAATCCTTCTTTACAACAACTATCCTACAATATACCCTTCTTAACGCTTATACTCTGATTGGCAAACTATACTTTATACTATAGTCAACAGAGGCACTGCATCGATGCTTTACCCACAGTCCATAGCTTGTAACTGCCTGATAAGCTTGTAAAATGGTACTAATAGAAATAGTGCTTTCCAACAGGTTGTGAAACAGAGGATTGTGTGAGGTATGACGTATATACAAAAATAAGCCTAAATGAGCCTAACATTACAAAAGGAGGGAGGGTGGAGTTACTGACCAGCAAGCATTGATGGTGAGGGCGATAACTTCAATCCACCCGTGTTTGTGGGGACAGAACATTTTGTATGTATCAGGCTCCTCATGATTGAGAATAAGTCAGTCAATCTGTGATATAAATTGTCTTCCTACGCTCACCACTCAGACTCATGTTTCCAATATTATGCTGGATTAGCTATTCTACTAAGACAACCTATAACATGCTAACTCGAACTTTCACACTAGGATTGTGTAGCTGGCATCGGACAGACGAAAAAATAAAAAAAATTAGATAACAAAATATATAGTCATTAGTATTCTTAACACTTCACCCTCTATATACACACCCTCCTAATAAACCGCTTCCCTTGTACCAACCTTGACTTCCCTTCCTTCATGTGAGCTTACTCCAACTTGTTAAACGACACAACTCATTGTTCTTCATTAGTACATTCTCTAATATGGAGCCTCTGACTTCACTTCATCCTAACAAGACATAATATGAATTTATTCTAATTTATTATACCTCTGCCCGTTCTACTACACAATGTTAAGCAACGTTTGGCGTTCATATCCAAGTGCCTTGCTGCTCTTCTGTTTCTCTTTTTTTTCTTCAGAATCTTGCTCTGAGAGCACAGCTATGAAACTTCTGAAGTTTGGAACAAACTTGACGTACGCGTCCTCTCAAGGTCATAGTTTACAGCAAGCGGTCTACGATATCAAATGGTTCAAATGGTTCAAATGGTTGTTGACGGAATAGAAGAAGCTTTCGCTTAACAGGCTTCCGTGTCTAGTAGCAGGGGATCACCAAATCCTCCAGACAGGAACCTAGGTATTTTAACAATAAGAGAGGAAAAGAGATTGGTAAATCATAATGTGATGCTGTTCTTGGTCCTTAAGAATAGGTCAAGTTGCCTCTTGAAGGACTCCTGAGAAGTCGCTTGAACTAGCTCGGTTGGCAGCGAATTCCAGCTTTTGACAACTCTTAAGGAGTAGAAATTGTGTCTACATTCCGTCTTGCTATGTTGTGTTTCCAGTTTCTGGGTGTTACCCCTTAGGTTGTTATTCGAACTAAGCTTAAGTAGGTGTTTAAGAGGATGTCCAGAAGTGTTAAGAATACTATAAGCCATTAATAAATCACCTCTAAGACGCCTATATTCTAATGGGTAAAGGTCTAGTGGACGGAGGCGCTCTTCGTAAGGCTTAGATTTGAGTCCTCGAACTGATTTCGTGGCTCGCCGCTGGATACGCTCTAAAGTGACCTTGTCCTTTTGGAGTGAGGGGGGAGTACTATGTTTCCGTACTCTAAATGGGGACGGATGAAACTATTGAAGATTGTGTGGAAAGTTCTTCCGTCAAACTGGCCAAAAATGCGCCTCAACGTTACCAGTGCAAGGTTTGCTCGGAAGGCATTTTTGTCACAGTTGGCGTAAGACTTCAAATCATGGGGCACCAGGACTCCTAAATCTTTTTCGACTTGGGATACTACTAGAGAGGAGTTTCCTAAGTTGTAACTGTAGTTTGCAACATGTCGCAGATGGACTACTTTACACTTTGAAGTGTTAAAGGTAAGTTCGTTATCGTCTGCCCAACTTTGAAGTCGAGTCAGATCTGTAGTGGCATTTGACAATAGCCACACAATCCACAAAGCTGTGAACACGAGACTACTCAGAAAATAGATATTCAACATTTAACGCGGAGAAATACCTAACAATGAAGAAGGCGCGAACAATGAATTGAATGGACTGGATTTGATCGGATGGCATGGCTCGGCCATGCAGGCGTGGTCCATCTAAATGTTACCTTATATCTTCTATTCATGTTAAATATATTGTTCCTTCTCTAGCCTAACGTCGTTCTACATCATGTATTAGTAATTGATACGATACAGTGAGTTGGTGTAGTCGATGGTGTGACTTCCACGTAAGATCTTATAGATTAGGCAGTTATATCATGACAAATATACAAATTTAGGATTAGGTCTATTATTAGAGCAGTACTAATATCATAGTAGACCATAATTCTACATTGGTGAGCCCAACTAAAGAAACGCAACCTGTTATTGTTAATCCTTATTTTACATTAACTTTCTCAATCGGTTTTTATTTTTGTACATCCAGTATTCTAATAATCCTTTGAATAATGCAATCAAGGATTGAATAGTTATCTGGATCTAATTCTTAGTGTTCCTTCGCCTAACACCTCGTCCTGTTTTAAACAATGAACTATCCTGACATTGTTTTACTTGAATTTTCCCATTGATGTTTTTGGACTGAAATTGATCAGTGAACATCAACTCTGAGATGCAGGTACATCCAGCTGACGAGTCCCAAACAGGACGAAACGCGCGTCCTGGATTCCACTGCTAGCCACTATCCATCTTTGCTTATAATGAACTATCCTGTAATATCTTTTCTTCCGACCACTGCCTGCCTAATTTCATATTCTCGAGTTCCATTGCCAAACAACAAGGATGACACTTCTCCAAAAAAATACGGTGAGTTCCAGCTATAAGTTTTCTGCAATCATAAGTTCATTTTAGATGGCTCATTCAGTGGCACACACAATTATCTGGATTCATTCAGTTGTTCTGATCAGAGCGAGTCCCAAAAACCTCAACAACATCAAGCACCCTGGAAGTGATTGCCATACTGCATGTTTTATTCTGGATACTTTTGGATCATTACTACTCCTCACGAATGGCGTTATATATGTCGTCCACTGAATAATCTAATTTTCAAAAACAACCCAGGCGAGTTCAACTTTTTTACTTAATGATTTTTTTTACTTAACATATATATGTTTTCCGGCTCCTTTTGCTATATATTTGTAAGTGTCCCTAGGCTAAATGCAGTAACTTTTTATGGATTAGTTTATCATATTAGCAGCCTAAAATGCGAACATAGTTCGAATAATAAGATTAAAAATTTAGGTACTATCAACTGCACTAGTCGAATAACTAAATCATAAAGTAGCTGTTGGCTGAACAAATGTTTAAAATCAAAACTCCGTAGCCTACTAAAATTACCACTAAACGAATATTTCTGAATTGGAAATTATAATATAATTAGGCGTCTCGGATTCTGTAACACTACGAATTTCTGATGATTTTGAATCACCTAAAGCGAAAATACCTATTTTTCCACTGACTAATCTTTAATCAACACTATAACCAGTTAAACATGATAGTTTCAGGATATCGTCATAAAGCATTGTCATGACTCGACAATCACGTAATATGATTGATAAAATTAATGAAACTATTAACAAAATCGGTCAACAAATTGACTTATAATTACCGTTAAATGGTGTTGTTTTCTTGGTATCTTCATCCATCACAGATGATTACAGTATGTTTCTCTCTCAGTTGCTCATTCAGTAAATATCTCAAAACCTTGTCAGTCTAATTGATGGTTTAGCGACACAATCATGCATGCAAATAATCAGTATAAGCAGTCGAGCAAATCTCCTGCAAACTGAAAACATCAATGTCGAATTTACCCCAACACTGACTAAGGTTCAAGCCATTATCATAGACATGAGTTGGGAGTGTACTCCCCTTGGTTACAACTTATGTTCTCCCTGATAATCACATGAGCATCACTCACTATTAATCATCTCTTGTAAAAACTTAGCTAAATACATCTTGCAGCACCACATCACTTCGTCATATGACACAGGTCTAACTGATTTTAATAACTTATAACCACTATATCTCAATTAAATCGTATTCCGCCTTATGATAAACTGCATACTTGCAACTGACTTGTATGCCCAATCAGCCGGCAAGTATAAATATAAATAAATAGTCTGCCACAGATCAGAACATTGAGTCTAGAGCATGTCTCTTACGAATACACTCATGTTTAACGATTTGTTCCCAGCTATCTGTCCAAAATTCATATAATTATCACTCACGTATTTAAATTTTGTTTTGATAACCATTCATGTGTATTAGTAGTATTACTAAATTCTATCACGGTCAAGTAAAAATGAGGTTGAGAAAATCTCCACGTAACTAAATAAACCGTATCAAACTAACTGGAACACTAGTTGGAATTCTTCTCCACGTTAATACTTTTGTTCTTTCAGTTAGCCTACTAATACAGATGCAATTAGAAACCACATATGGACAGGTTACCGGCATAATTGTAAATTGATTTCATAAGTTAAACCAAAACTAATACCAATATTAACATTTCTAAAAATATTGATTATTTTAATATTTCTAAACACAAAATAATTACTACCTATAAGTTAAGTTATTAACACGCATCGTTTTATTATAATTATTGCAACCCCATCTTTTTTTATAGCTCAAATAATCTTCACCCAAATTTTCATTTCATGCGTTTTAAGCATGAAGGCAGATATTTTAAAATTATTACATGTATTTCCCGACCAGGTGCTGCCGCCTTCTTTTTGATTTATCTTTCAGCTTACCAATACCCGGAGGATTCTTATTATCCTTGGTAACCTCCGGCGCGCGACGATCCCATCCAATTTGGTATCGAACCAACATCACGTTGATTCTGGTGGGAGAGTAGTGTAGTGGCATTGGACAATAGCCACACAATCCACAAAGCTGTGAACACGAGACTACTCAGAAAATAGATATTCAACATTTAACGCGGAGAAATACCTAACAATGAAGAAGGCGCGAACAATGAATTGAATGGACTGGATTTGATCGGATGGCATGGCTCGGCCATGCAGGCGTGGTCCATCTAAATGTTACCTTATATCTTCTATTCATGTTAAATATATTGTTCCTTCTCTAGCCTAACGTCGTTCTACATCATGTATTAGTAATTGATACGATACAGTGAGTTGGTGTAGTCGATGGTGTGACTTCCACGTAAGATCTTATAGATTAGGCAGTTATATCATGACAAATATACAAATTTAGGATTAGGTCTATTATTAGAGCAGTACTAATATCATAGTAGACCATAATTCTACATTGGTGAGCCCAACTAAAGAAACGCAACCTGTTATTGTTAATCCTTATTTTACATTAACTTTCTCAATCGGTTTTTATTTTTGTACATCCAGTATTCTAATAATCCTTTGAATAATGCAATCAAGGATTGAATAGTTATCTGGATCTAATTCTTAGTGTTCCTTCGCCTAACACCTCGTCCTGTTTTAAACAATGAACTATCCTGACATTGTTTTACTTGAATTTTCCCATTGATGTTTTTGGACTGAAATTGATCAGTGAACATCAACTCTGAGATGCAGGTACATCCAGCTGACGAGTCCCAAACAGGACGAAACGCGCGTCCTGGATTCCACTGCTAGCCACTATCCATCTTTGCTTATAATGAACTATCCTGTAATATCTTTTCTTCCGACCACTGCCTGCCTAATTTCATATTCTCGAGTTCCATTGCCAAACAACAAGGATGACACTTCTCCAAAAAAATACGGTGAGTTCCAGCTATAAGTTTTCTGCAATCATAAGTTCATTTTAGATGGCTCATTCAGTGGCACACACAATTATCTGGATTCATTCAGTTGTTCTGATCAGAGCGAGTCCCAAAAACCTCAACAACATCAAGCACCCTGGAAGTGATTGCCATACTGCATGTTTTATTCTGGATACTTTTGGATCATTACTACTCCTCACGAATGGCGTTATATATGTCGTCCACTGAATAATCTAATTTTCAAAAATAACCCAGGCGAGTTCAACTTTTTTACTTAATGATTTTTTTTACTTAACATATATATGTTTTCCGGCTCCTTTTGCTATATATTTGTAAGTGTCCCTAGGCTAAATGCAGTAACTTTTTATGGATTAGTTTATCATATTAGCAGCCTAAAATGCGAACATAGTTCGAATAATAAGATTAAAAATTTAGGTACTATCAACTGCACTAGTAAAATAACTAAATCATAAAGTAGCTGTTGGCTGAACAAATGTTTAAAATCAAAACTCCGTAGCCTACTAAAATTACCACTAAACGAATATTTCTGAATTGGAAATTATAATATAATTAGGCGTCTCGGATTCTGTAACACTACGAATTTCTGATGATTTTGAATCACCTAAAGCGAAAATACCTATTTTTCCACTGACTAATCTTTAATCAACACTATAACCAGTTAAACATGATAGTTTCAGGATATCGTCATAAAGCATTGTCATGACTCGACAATCACGTAATATGATTGATAAAATTAATGAAACTATTAACAAAATCGGTCAACAAATTGACTTATAATTACCGTTAAATGGTGTTGTTTTCTTGGTATCTTCATCCATCACAGATGATTACAGTATGTTTCTCTCTCAGTTGCTCATTCAGTAAATATCTCAAAACCTTGTCAGTCTAATTGATGGTTTAGCGACACAATCATGCATGCAAATAATCAGTATAAGCAGTCGAGCAAATCTCCTGCAAACTGAAAACATCAATGTCGAATTTACCCCAACACTGACTAAGGTTCAAGCCATTATCATAGACATGAGTTGGGAGTGTACTCCCCCTGGTTACAACTTATGTTCTCCCTGATAATCACATGAGCATCACTCACTATTAATCATCTCTTGTAAAAACTTAGCTAAATACATCTTGCAGCACCACATCACTTCGTCATATGACACAGGTCTAACTGATTTTAATAACTTATAACCACTATATCTCAATTAAATCGTATTCCGCCTTATGATAAACTGCATACTTGCAACTGACTTGTATGCCCAATCAGCCGGCAAGTATAAATATAAATAAATAGTCTGCCACAGATCAGAACATTGAGTCTAGAGCATGTCTCTTACGAATACACTCATGTTTAACGATTTGTTCCCAGCTATCTGTCCAAAATTCATATAATTATCACTCACGTATTTAAATTTTGTTTTGATAACCATTCATATGTATTAGTAGTATTACTAAATTCTATCACGGTCAAGTAAAAATGAGGTTGAGAAAATCTCCACGTAACTAAATAAACCGTATCAAACTAACTGGAACACTAGTTGGAATTCTTCTCCACGTTAATACTTTTGTTCTTTCAGTTAGCCTACTAATACAGATGCAATTAGAAACCACATATGGACAGGTTACCGGCATAATTGTAAATTGATTTCATAAGTTAAACCAAAACTAATACCAATATTAACATTTCTAAAAATATTGATTATTTTAATATTTCTAAACACAAAATAATTACTACCTATAAGTTAAGTTATTAACACGCATCGTTTTATTATAATTATTGCAACCCCATCTTTCTTTATAGCTCAAATAATCTTCACCCAAATTTTCATTTCATGCGTTTTAAGCATGAAGGCAGATATTTTAAAATTATTACATGTATTTCCCGACCAGGTGCTGCCGCCTTCTTTTTGATTTATCTTTCAGCTTACCAATACCCGGAGGATTCTTATTATCCTTGGTAACCTCCGGCGCGCGACGATCCCATCCAATTTGGTATCGAACCAACATCACGTTGATTCTGGTGGGAGAGTAGTGTAGTGGCATTGGACAATAGCCACACAATCCACAAAGCTGTGAACACGAGACTACTCAGAAAATAGATATTCAACATTTAACGCGGAGAAATACCTAACAATGAAGAAGGCGCGAACAATGAATTGAATGGACTGGATTTGATCGGATGGCATGGCTCGGCCATGCAGGCGTGGTCCATCTAAATGTTACCTTATATCTTCTATTCATGTTAAATATATTGTTCCTTCTCTAGCCTAACGTCGTTCTACATCATGTATTAGTAATTGATACGATACAGTGAGTTGGTGTAGTCGATGGTGTGACTTCCACGTAAGATCTTATAGATTAGGCAGTTATATCATGACAAA
>NW_026137058.1:0-117536 GCF_000699445.3 Schistosoma haematobium
ACCTAATGTATTTCGTTCCCACCAAGAGAAATCAAAAGACAGAGTCGAGGAGATCGGAAGAGTATATTTGGCGATGACCAATATATCGGAATTCTCTGATCTTATCTGGCTAGCGATTGCGCTTGATGTTGAGCACGGCGTTACCACACGTGATCTGTTGCGGATTCCTGACCGAGCGCCTTCAGCTAGATGAGTCCACTAAAACATATGGTCTGCATCCAATGTCGAAAACTTAGTGCTATTTATTTTTGGGATTTATTTACCGCTACAGATCACTCCCCCCCTAGTGGGGCAGTGACGACCCTAAGACGTGGCCAGCCAGAAGTTTAAACCTAACAAGTTTGTCGTTGGTAAACACTCTTCTGATAGCTTACTAAGTGTAGCAGCGTCTGGTCGTCTTTCCTTACTATATGGGACCGAGGTACAACATAGTAACAAAAGAAAAAGTTACAACGAAAATTTCGACTCCTCGTGAACTGCATCGTTCTTTTCCAGCCGTCCTGGAAAAGAAAAAAGAATATGTAAGTGCATGTCGAAATACACTCGTATGTGCGTAAAAACACAATGTCGGCGAAAAAATGGAAAATAAACTCAAGCACACGTAATAACGTTAAAAAAATAATTTTGTTTTTTTTATGGTTTTTTTTTAAAATGAAATTATAAACATATAGGCATATTAAAATTGTTTTGTTTAAAAAAAAATTATATATCGTAAAAAGAAATATCGAGATAATATAAAACGTCGAGTAGTGCTTTACGTGCAGTAGTCGTTTAAATGTTCTGGAAATCTTACTCTTCTTCCAGAACGCGTCGTTTTAGGATTATTTTCAGATACATTCGGAGTATCGTCGCTAGTGTTGGTTGTCGGTTGGGGAATTATGAGTGTAGGAGTCGTGTTGTGCGATTGTACCGAAGGAAAGTCGACGTGAATAGGATTTCCTTCTAAATACGCTGCTTTTAAGCGATCGATGCTGATGCTATCGTTTGTTCCGTTCTTATCGTCTATATAGTACTTAGATTCACGTTGAAGAACTTTGAAAGGTCCTTCGTACGCTGATTCGAATGGTCGTCGATGCGAGTCTCGACGAACGAAAACGTGTGTACTATATCGTAAGTCAGGTTGAACGAAAACATCAGTTGATTGAGGTCGAGTGGAAGCAGGTTTAACTGAACGCATTGCGTTTGTAAGCCTGTTCGTGTAGGAGGTTAGATCCATGTTCATTGAACAGGACGAAGGATCCACGAATTCTCCTGGAAGTCGAAGTGTCGTTCCATAAACGAGTTGAGCCGCATTGTATCCAGTGTCAGCTTTCACTGCATTGCGGATACCTAGTAAGACAAGTGGAAGAGCGTCGGTCCACTGTGAAACGTTTGCAGCTGATAGTGAAGCTTTTAGTTGCCGGTGAAAACGTTCTACCAACCCGTTTGCTTGTGGGTGGTAGGCGGTCGTTCGGAAGCGAGTGCTTCCTAATAGTGTGACCAGACGACGGAAAAGTGACAGCTTTATTATTCGGTGAGTCTCATGTATGTATTTATTGTTGTTATTTGTTAATTCGTCATATTGTATATTTCAATGCTGAGCTTATTGTTATTGGTGTTGTTATTATTTCTTGGTATCATGTTATTTGATAATTGACTGAACCTTTTATGTAAGTGTATTCCATGGGTGCCATCTCTGTAGCTTTAGCTGTATTTAATGCTGTAAAGTGTGAACTATGGTTTGCACGCTTAGAAAGTTGTTTTGCTTTGTGTTGTTGGAAAGAGAATTACAAGTGAGAGCAGGAAATTTAGTTAGACAAAGTGGTTGCTGCCGGACAACGTTATTGAATAAGTGCCTGGTGTTATTTTTAAGTAGGATGTTGACTCACCATACGAGTCGCACCCACATCATAGCTGTTCACAATCACTCCAGTCACACCATAACCACCAGGTGACACTCTGCACATTCTCACAGCGTTCCGTGTCACTTGAACACTTGGTGCAATGCACAACACCGACCAGTGGCACTGCCTTACCTAGTCACATTCACAGACAACATGGTCTCACAGTATGCTACTACTGTGATGTATGCTGATCAGTGTATTCCTAGTTGTTCCTCAAATATATACTCAGCTTGACTATCATCACTAAGTACAACCGTAACAGGCTTTCTTGCAGCATCTTTCCTACGTCCAGTAAGACGCATACAAATACGTGCTCTTACTAGAGGATCATGTGAATCCAAGCATGTGCTCCACAACAAGCGTCAGTCTTCTATTCAGCCTCTCCACCGATGGCTGATAGGAATACACTGATCAGCATACATCAGAGTAGTAGCATACTGTGAGACCATGTTGTCTGTGAATGTGACTAGGTAAGGCAGTGCCACTGGTCGGTGTTGTGCATTGCACCAAGTGTTGAAGTGACACGGAACGCTGTGAGAATGTGCAGAGTGTCACCTGTTGGTTATGTTGTGAGTCGAGTGATTGTGAAGAGCTATGATGTGGGTGGGACTAGGTAAGGCAGTGCCACTGGTCGGTGTTGTGCATTGCACCAAGTGTTCAAGTGACACGGAACGCTGTGAGAATGTGCAGAGTGTCACCTGTTGGTTATGTTGTGAGTCGAGTGATTGTGAAGAGCTATGATGTGGGTGGGACTAGGTAAGGCAGTGCCACTGGTCGGTGTTGTGCATTGCACCAAGTGTTCAAGTGACACGGAACGCTGTGAGAATGTGCAGAGTGTCACCTGTTGGTTATGTTGTGAGTCGAGTGATTGTGAACAACTCTGATGTGGTTGGGACTCGATCCGGCGCCCATTAACACTGCAGGACAGATCCAACGCCTTAGACCACTCGACCACAAGAAAAATGATAGGAAATGCACATTTTTTTACTTTAACCTCCATTTATCCCACTCATATCCATCTTCATCCTACATCTATTTACACTGTTATTTTTTCCACTGACCCTGCTCACGCTCATTTATCAACCGTCTTCTCTAGTTAAAGCATTATTTATTATTTATTTTTTTATTTGTACACATAAATATTGGTAGAAGAGAGCGCCAATATATATGCGCCGCAGAAAACATTGGGAATTCGAAGAGAAGTAGAAAGAGAAAAAATAAACTAAGGAACGCAAAAGAAAAAGAGGACAATGACGAAGAGATTGGAGTAAGGTAGTGTGGTAGTAACGACGGAACGAAAAGGTATAATCAGAAGAAATCTTTCAGGTAAAGGAGACACAAACCACTTTTTATGAAGAAAGTAAAAGACGGTTACAGCAGGATCGCCACTGGCTTCTATTCTGAGCCATATCTGATAACGTCTCTAGCCACTGTGTAGCACCATCTCTCGGACCCCAACCAGGGAGTCGTGAAGGACCAACAGAAGCCAGTCCTTTGCAGCTTTCTTTCATGCCACGACACCATGTCATGCACTGACCACCTCTCCGCTTCTTCCAACCAGTCCCAGAGTCGGCAAATAATGCACGACGTGGAATTCTCTGGGACGACATTCGGAGAACATGTCCAAGCCACCGAAGTCGGTGTTTCAAGATGGTGACACCAATTGAGTTATCATCCCTGTGCCCGAACACACGATGCCGAACCTCTGCATTACTGACATGGTGTTGCCACTGAATGTCAGCAATCCTTCGGAGACAGCGATGATCGAACACAGAGAGTCGTCTAATGTCCTCAACTCGGAGAGGCCAGGTTTCACAAGCATAGAGCAAAACTGCTCTCACCGACGCGTTGTAGATCCGGCCTTTTACAGCCAGACTAACATCACGAAGGCGCCAAAGGTGGCCCAGATTGGCATAAGCCGCTCTGGCTTTCACTATTCGTGCATTGATCTCATCACTCACACCCCCACCAGCACTTATGCAGCTACCCAGATACACGAACTTCTCAACTACGTCTATCTGCTCACCGTCCAGGGTGAGTACAGGATTAGAATCCTGCCAGTCTTGTAGAAGTACTTTGCACTTCGAAGGTGCAAAGCACATACCATACCTACGGACACTGACTGCCAACTGATTAAGTGCGCATTGCATGCCTTGGGCATTATCGCACAGTAAGACAATATCGTCCGCATACTCAAGGTCGAGAAGTCTTTCTCCAGGCAACAGATCCACACCACCATTACTTACACCCATCAGAGCTGTTTCCAGAATGCCATCGATGGCAAAGTTGAAGAGGAATGGTGAGATTGGGCAACCCTGCCTAACCCCACTGCTCGAATGGAACAATGGAGAGAGGTGGTTGTATGCCCTCACTCTGCCTGAGGTGTTTTTATACAGGGCTTTTAGGATGTTAATAAACTTCTCAGGCACACCCTTCTTCAATAGACAATCCCAGAGAACAGTCCTATCCAACGAATCGAAGGCAGCCCTGATGTCAAGAAACACTACGATTGTTGGCCTCTGAAAAGTATGGCGGTGTTCTAACATTTGGCGGAGGGTGAAGATATGATCAATACATCCTCGACCAGAACGAAACCCAGCCTGCTCCTCGAGAGTCAATCTTTCTCGGGTTTTGAACAACCTACGAAGAATGACGGAAGCCAATAGCTTGGACGCAATCGGAAGTAAACTTATCCCCCGATAGTTGTTACAAGAACGACGTGAACCCTTTTTAAAGATAGGGACAACTATCGACTCATTCCATGACGTTGGTACACTCTCTAGTTCCCAAACCTTTGTAAACAACGTCGTCAATTCCTTAGTCAAAAGTCACCACCATCTTTAAAAAGAGCCGGAGGTAAGTCATCTGGGCCAGGTGATTTGTAACGCTTCAAGAGTTGGAGTTCCTTACGGACTTCCTCCTCATTTGGTGGATCAGTCGTCACCGGCCATGGAGGGCAGGACAGTCTGACCGATGTTGCCGGAGCAGCAGGCCAGTTGAACTGCCCTTCGAAAAATTCTGCCCATCGTCCAAGACGTCGATGGATGTTAGTGATTGGCATCCCATCATCCTCGCAGATTGTTTCACTCACACCAGACTTCTTGCTGTCAGTGGCTCGGATGAGCTGGAAGAGCTTCCGGTAGTTACCAGATGCAGCTGCTGCTTCCAGCTCATTAGCACGCATCGACCACCAGGCTTCTCGATCCTTACGCAAGCTTTGCCCAATTTCATTACGTAACATCCTTCGTTTATGGTCAAACTCACGGTCACCCGGAGTAGACCGACGGGCTTCAATGAGTTGTAAGGAACCAGAAGAAACCCAGTGCTTAAAAGCGGGACGTTTCGCAAACCCACAACTGACTGTTCCCGCCATTTTCATGGCGTCACGCAATTGCAACCAATGCTCATCTATACTTTTCGGTGGAGTGGTAGCTAGCCTAGAGGCTAGCTCGGTTCGATACTTACTTGCAACAGAAGTTGCAACCAGCTTGCTAACATCAATCCGTTGATGGCGTTCACTTCGTTGTCCACTGAAAAGTAAGGCAAGATTGGCGCAGACCAAGGCATGGTCAGAGTCCAGATAGGTACTCCAAAAGGAGCGGCAGTCTTGTACACAACCACGCCAGCTGTAGCTGATCGTGATGTGATCAATCTGAGTCCAGGCTTGAGATGCAGAGGGAGGACGCCAGGTGGCACATCGGCGATGACTGTGCCGAAAGTTAGTGCTAGCCAGAAACAGGTTGTGGTCTGTGCAAAGTTGCAAAGTCGCCCCCCTGAATGCCCTGGTACGGCCGAGAGTGGGGAGAGTCCGCTCTCCCTCTCGAAATACTCTCACACGGCCACGCGTTTACAGCCTCTGCCAGGGAAGTCCTACTCATTGCCTTCTCGTGGCGGGGGTGTTGTTTACGAAAATGAGAGGACGAAAAGCGAATGTCCGGCGCTTTAACCGGATTCCAAATCAATGGTGCACATGGGCTCCAGTATCCTGCGGGAACGAATGGCGTATGAACCAATCGTTGGTCACCGGCTACCATGAGACTGCATCTCCTTACGATGCTCCACTGCCTTGTGGGTTAGACCTTTAGGTCAAAGGCTCGGGGAGTGGCCACATAAGATAACCACCTGCTTCGGTTTGGGCACCCGGGCAGTATCACAGCCCACACACAAATTGATGAACTCTTTATGACTATGGAAATTACCTTTTCTCACCTTGAAAAACAAACAAGTGATTCAGTTAAAGCATTCCAGGTCACCGAATGTTATCGGCGATTACTTGATGCTACACTGGAAACTGCATAATGTAGCTGATAATTCTACTGGAAGATTAAGCCTGCTTTAAATACTCAGTTAACGGGATGATATTATTATTCGTATAATTATTATTCATTGGAATCAGATATAAAGGAAATTAGCTTGAACAAAGTTGGTTGATGAGCAGCAGCAGCAGCAGCAGCATCAGCAGCAGCCGCAGTGACATTTGGAACATGCACCATTTTTGTCTACAAAGTCTGCATATTTAAAGCCAAAGTGACAGTTTTATTATTCGGTGAGTCTCATGTATGTATTTATTGTTGTTATTTGTTAATTCGTCATATTGTATATTTCAATGCTGAGCTTATTGTTATTGGTGTTGTTATTATTTCTTGGTATCATGTTATTTGATAATTGACTGAACCTTTTATGTAAGTGTATTCCATGGGTGCCATCTCTGTAGCTTTAGCTGTATTTAATGCTGTAAAGTGTGAACTATGGTTTGCACGCTTAGAAAGTTGTTTTGCTTTGTGTTGTTGGAAAGAGAATTACAAGTGAGAGCAGGAAATTTAGTTAGACAAAGTGGTTGCTGCCGGACAACGTTATTGAATAAGTGCCTGGTGTTATTTTTAAGTAGGATGTTGACTCACCATACGAGTCGCACCCACATCATAGCTGTTCACAATCACTCCAGTCACACCATAACCACCAGGTGACACTCTGCACATTCTCACAGCGTTCCGTGTCACTTGAACACTTGGTGCAATGCACAACACCGACCAGTGGCACTGCCTTACCTAGTCACATTCACAGACAACATGGTCTCACAGTATGCTACTACTGTGATGTATGCTGATCAGTGTATTCCTAGTTGTTCCTCAAATATATACTCAGCTTGACTATCATCACTAAGTACAACCGTAACAGGCTTTCTTGCAGCATCTTTCCTACGTCCAGTAAGACGCATACAAATACGTGCTCGTACTAGAGGATCATGTGAATCCAAGCATGTGCTCCACAACAAGCGTCAGTCTTCTATTCAGCCTCTCCACCGATGGCTGATAGGAATACACTGATCAGCATACATCAGAGTAGTAGCATACTGTGAGACCATGTTGTCTGTGAATGTGACTAGGTAAGGCAGTGCCACTGGTCGGTGTTGTGCATTGCACCAAGTGTTCAAGTGACACGGAACGCTGTGAGAATGTGCAGAGTGTCACCTGTTGGTTATGTTGTGAGTCGAGTGATTGTGAAGAGCTATGATGTGGGTGGGACTAGGTAAGGCAGTGCCACTGGTCGGTGTTGTGCATTGCACCAAGTGTTCAAGTGACACGGAACGCTGTGAGAATGTGCAGAGTGTCACCTGTTGGTTATGTTGTGAGTCGAGTGATTGTGAGGAGCTATGATGTGGGTGGGACTAGGTAAGGCAGTGACACGGAACGCTGTGAGAATGTGCAGAGTGTCACCTGTTGGTTATGTTGTGAGTCGAGTGATTGTGAAGAGCTATGATGTGGGTGGGACTAGGTAAGGCAGTGCCACTGGTCGGTGTTGTGCATTGCACCAAGTGTTCAAGTGACACGGAACGCTGTGAGAATATGCAGAGTGTCACCTGTTGGTTATGTTGTGAGTCGAGTGATTGTGAACAACTCTGATGTGGTTGGGACTCGATCCGGCGCCCATTAACACTGCAGGACAGATCCAACGCCTTAGACCACTCGACCACAAGAAAAATGATAGGAATGCACATTTTTTTACTTTAACCTCCATTTACCCCACTCATATCCATCTTCATCCTACATCTATTTACACTGTTATTTTTCCACTGACCCTGCTCACGCTCATTTATCAACCGTCTTCTCTAGTTAAAGCATTCCAGGTCACCGAATGTTATCGGCGATTACTTGATGCTACACTGGAAACTGCATAATGTAGCTGATAATTCTACTGGAAGATTAAGCCTGCTTTAAATACTCAGTTAACGGGATGATATTATTATTCGTATAATTATTATTCATTGGAATCAGATATAAAGGAAATTAGCTTGAACAAAGTTGGTTGATGAGCAGCAGCAGCAGCATCAGCAGCAGCCGCAGTGACATTTGGAACATGCACCATTTTTGTCTACAAAGTCTGCATATTTAAAGCCAAAGTGACAGTTTTATTATTCGGTGAGTCTCATGTATGTATTTATTGTTGTTATTTGTTAATTCGTCATATTGTATATTTCAATGCTGAGCTTATTGTTATTGGTGTTGTTATTATTTCTTGGTGTCATGTTATTTGATAATTGACTGAACCTTTTATGTAAGTGTATTCCATGGGTGCCATCTCTGTAGCTTTAGCTGTATTTAATGCTGTAAAGTGTGAACTATGGTTTGCACGCTTAGAAAGTTGTTTTGCTTTGTGTTGTTGGAAAGAGAATTACAAGTGAGAGCAGGAAATTTAGTTAGACAAAGTGGTTGCTGCCGGACAACGTTATTGAATAAGTGCCTGGTGTTATTTTTAAGTAGGATGTTGACTCACCATACGAGTCGCACCCACATCATAGCTGTTCACAATCACTCCAGTCACACCATAACCACCAGGTGACACTCTGCACATTCTCACAGCGTTCCGTGTCACTTGAACACTTGGTGCAATGCACAACACCGACCAGTGGCACTGCCTTACCTAGTCACATTCACAGACAACATGGTCTCACAGTATGCTACTACTGTGATGTATGCTGATCAGTGTATTCCTAGTTGTTCCTCAAATATATACTCAGCTTGACTATCATCACTAAGTGCAACCGTAACAGGCTTTCTTGCAGCATCTTTCCTACGTCCAGTAAGACGCATACAAATACGTGCTCGTACTAGAGGATCATGTGAATCCAAGCATGTGCTCCACAACAAGCGTCAGTCTTCTATTTAGCCCCTCCACCGATGGCTGATAGGAATACACTGATCAGCATACATCAGAGTAGTAGCATACTGTGAGACCATGTTGTCTGTGAATGTGACTAGGTAAGGCAGTGCCACTGGTCGGTGTTGTGCATTGCACCAAGTGTTCAAGTGACACGGAACGCTGTGAGAATGTGCAGAGTGTCACCTGTTGGTTATGTTGTGAGTCGAGTGATTGTGAAGAGCTATGATGTGGGTGGGACTAGGTAAGGCAGTGCCACTGGTCGGTGTTGTGCATTGCACCAAGTGTTCAAGTGACACGGAACGCTGTGAGAATGTGCAGAGTGTCACCTGTTGGTTATGTTGTGAGTCGAGTGATTGTGAAGAGCTATGATGTGGGTGGGACTAGGTAAGGCAGTGACACGGAACGCTGTGAGAATGTGCAGAGTGTCACCTGTTGGTTATGTTGTGAGTCGAGTGATTGTGAGGAGCTATGATGTGGGTGGGACTAGGTAAGGCAGTGCCACTGGTCGGTGTTGTGCATTGCACCAAGTGTTGAAGTGACACGGAACGCTGTGAGAATATGCAGAGTGTCACCTGTTGGTTATGTTGTGAGTCGAGTGATTGTGAAGAGCTATGATGTGGGTGGGACTAGGTAAGGCAGTGCCACTGGTCGGTGTTGTGCATTGCACCAAGTGTTCAAGTGACACGGAACGCTGTGAGAATATGCAGAGTGTCACCTGTTGGTTATGTTGTGAGTCGAGTGATTGTGAACAACTCTGATGTGGTTGGGACTCGATCCGGCGCCCATTAACACTGCAGGACAGATCCAACGCCTTAGACCACTCGACCACAAGAAAAATGATAGGAAATGCACATTTTTTTACTTTAACCTCCATTTACCCCACTCATATCCATCTTCATCCTACATCTATTTACACTGTTATTTTTCCACTGACCCTGCTCACGCTCATTTATCAACCGTCTTCTCTAGTTAAAGCATTCCAGGTCACCGAATGTTATCGGCGATTACTTGATGCTACACTGGAAACTGCATAATGTAGCTGATAATTCTACTGGAAGATTAAGCCTGCTTTAAATACTCAGTTAACGGGATGATATTATTATTCGTATAATTATTATTCATTGGAATCAGATATAAAGGAAATTAGCTTGAACAAAGTTGGTTGATGAGCAGCAGCAGCAGCAGCAGCATCAGCAGCAGCCGCAGTGACATTTGGAACATGCACCATTTTTGTCTACAAAGTCTGCATATTTAAAGCCAAAGTGACAGTTTTATTATTCGGTGAGTCTCATGTATGTATTTATTGTTGTTATTTGTTAATTCGTCATATTGTATATTTCAATGCTGAGCTTATTGTTATTGGTGTTGTTATTATTTCTTGGTGTCATGTTATTTGATAATTGACTGAACCTTTTATGTAAGTGTATTCCATGGGTGCCATCTCTGTAGCTTTAGCTGTATTTAATGCTGTAAAGTGTGAACTATGGTTTGCACGCTTAGAAAGTTGTTTTGCTTTGTGTTGTTGGAAAGAGAATTACAAGTGAGAGCAGGAAATTTAGTTAGACAAAGTGGTTGCTGCCGGACAACGTTATTGAATAAGTGCCTGGTGTTATTTTTAAGTAGGATGTTGACTCACCATACGAGTCGCACCCACATCATAGCTGTTCACAATCACTCCAGTCACACCATAACCACCAGGTGACACTCTGCACATTCTCACAGCGTTCCGTGTCACTTGAACACTTGGTGCAATGCACAACACCGACCAGTGGCACTGCCTTACCTAGTCACATTCACAGACAACATGGTCTCACAGTATGCTACTACTGTGATGTATGCTGATCAGTGTATTCCTAGTTGTTCCTCAAATATATACTCAGCTTGACTATCATCACTAAGTACAACCGTAACAGGCTTTCTTGCAGCATCTTTCCTACGTCCAGTAAGACGCATACAAATACGTGCTCGTACTAGAGGATCATGTGAATCCAAGCATGTGCTCCACAACAAGCGTCAGTCTTCTATTCAGCCTCTCCACCGATGGCTGATAGGAATACACTGATCAGCATACATCAGAGTAGTAGCATACTGTGAGACCATGTTGTCTGTGAATGTGACTAGGTAAGGCAGTGCCACTGGTCGGTGTTGTGCATTGCACCAAGTGTTCAAGTGACACGGAACGCTGTGAGAATGTGCAGAGTGTCACCTGTTGGTTATGTTGTGAGTCGAGTGATTGTGAAGAGCTATGATGTGGGTGGGACTAGGTAAGGCAGTGCCACTGGTCGGTGTTGTGCATTGCACCAAGTGTTCAAGTGACACGGAACGCTGTGAGAATGTGCAGAGTGTCACCTGTTGGTTATGTTGTGAGTCGAGTGATTGTGAGGAGCTATGATGTGGGTGGGACTAGGTAAGGCAGTGACACGGAACGCTGTGAGAATGTGCAGAGTGTCACCTGTTGGTTATGTTGTGAGTCGAGTGATTGTGAGGAGCTATGATGTGGGTGGGACTGGGTAAGGCAGTGCCACTGGTCGGTGTTGTGCATTGCACCAAGTGTTCAAGTGACACGGAACGCTGTGAGAATGTGCAGAGTGTCACCTGTTGGTTATGTTGTGAGTCGAGTGATTGTGAAGAGCTATGATGTGGGTGGGACTAGGTAAGGCAGTGCCACTGGTCGGTGTTGTGCATTGCACCAAGTGTTCAAGTGACACGGAACGCTGTGAGAATATGCAGAGTGTCACCTGTTGGTTATGTTGTGAGTCGAGTGATTGTGAACAACTCTGATGTGGTTGGGACTCGATCCGGCGCCCATTAACACTGCAGGACAGATCCAACGCCTTAGACCACTCGACCACAAGAAAAATGATAGGGAATGCACATTTTTTTACTTTAACCTCCATTTACCCCACTCATATCCATCTTCATCCTACATCTATTTACACTGTTATTTTTCCACTGACCCTGCTCACGCTCATTTATCAACCGTCTTCTCTAGTTAAAGCATTCCAGGTCACCGAATGTTATCGGCGATTACTTGATGCTACACTGGAAACTGCATAATGTAGCTGATAATTCTACTGGAAGATTAAGCCTGCTTTAAATACTCAGTTAACGGGATGATATTATTATTCGTATAATTATTATTCATTGGAATCAGATATAAAGGAAATTAGCTTGAACAAAGTTGGTTGATGAGCAGCAGCAGCAGCAGCATCAGCAGCAGCCGCAGTGACATTTGGAACATGCACCATTTTTGTCTACAAAGTCTGCATATTTAAAGCCAAAGTGACAGTTTTATTATTCGGTGAGTCTCATGTATGTATTTATTGTTGTTATTTGTTAATTCGTCATATTGTATATTTCAATGCTGAGCTTATTGTTATTGGTGTTGTTATTATTTCTTGGTGTCATGTTATTTGATAATTGACTGAACCTTTTATGTAAGTGTATTCCATGGGTGCCATCTCTGTAGCTTTAGCTGTATTTAATGCTGTAAAGTGTGAACTATGGTTTGCACGCTTAGAAAGTTGTTTTGCTTTGTGTTGTTGGAAAGAGAATTACAAGTGAGAGCAGGAAATTTAGTTAGACAAAGTGGTTGCTGCCGGACAACGTTATTGAATAAGTGCCTGGTGTTATTTTTAAGTAGGATGTTGACTCACCATACGAGTCGCACCCACATCATAGCTGTTCACAATCACTCCAGTCACACCATAACCACCAGGTGACACTCTGCACATTCTCACAGCGTTCCGTGTCACTTGAACACTTGGTGCAATGCACAACACCGACCAGTGGCACTGCCTTACCTAGTCACATTCACAGACAACATGGTCTCACAGTATGCTACTACTGTGATGTATGCTGATCAGTGTATTCCTAGTTGTTCCTCAAATATATACTCAGCTTGACTATCATCACTAAGTACAACCGTAACAGGCTTTCTTGCAGCATCTTTCCTACGTCCAGTAAGACGCATACAAATACGTGCTCGTACTAGAGGATCATGTGAATCCAAGCATGTGCTCCACAACAAGCGTCAGTCTTCTATTCAGCCTCTCCACCGATGGCTGATAGGAATACACTGATCAGCATACATCAGAGTAGTAGCATACTGTGAGACCATGTTGTCTGTGAATGTGACTAGGTAAGGCAGTGCCACTGGTCGGTGTTGTGCATTGCACCAAGTGTTCAAGTGACACGGAACGCTGTGAGAATGTGCAGAGTGTCACCTGTTGGTTATGTTGTGAGTCGAGTGATTGTGAAGAGCTATGATGTGGGTGGGACTAGGTAAGGCAGTGCCACTGGTCGGTGTTGTGCATTGCACCAAGTGTTCAAGTGACACGGAACGCTGTGAGAATATGCAGAGTGTCACCTGTTGGTTATGTTGTGAGTCGAGTGATTGTGAGGAGCTATGATGTGGGTGGGACTAGGTAAGGCAGTGACACGGAACGCTGTGAGAATGTGCAGAGTGTCACCTGTTGGTTATGTTGTGAGTCGAGTGATTGTGAGGAGCTATGATGTGGGTGGGACTAGGTAAGGCAGTGCCACTGGTCGGTGTTGTGCATTGCACCAAGTGTTCAAGTGACACGGAACGCTGTGAGAATGTGCAGAGTGTCACCTGTTGGTTATGTTGTGAGTCGAGTGATTGTGAAGAGCTATGATGTGGGTGGGACTAGGTAAGGCAGTGCCACTGGTCGGTGTTGTGCATTGCACCAAGTGTTCAAGTGACACGGAACGCTGTGAGAATATGCAGAGTGTCACCTGTTGGTTATGTTGTGAGTCGAGTGATTGTGAACAACTCTGATGTGGTTGGGACTCGATCCGGCGCCCATTAACACTGCAGGACAGATCCAACGCCTTAGACCACTCGACCACAAGAAAAATGATAGGAATGCACATTTTTTTACTTTAACCTCCATTTACCCCACTCATATCCATCTTCATCCTACATCTATTTACACTGTTATTTTTTCCACTGACCCTGCTCACGCTCATTTATCAACCGTCTTCTCTAGTTAAAGCATTCCAGGTCACCGAATGTTATCGGCGATTACTTGATGCTACACTGGAAACTGCATAATGTAGCTGATAATTCTACTGGAAGATTAAGCCTGCTTTAAATACTCAGTTAACGGGATGATATTATTATTCGTATAATTATTATTCATTGGAATCAGATATAAAGGAAATTAGCTTGAACAAAGTTGGTTGATGAGCAGCAGCAGCAGCAGCAGCAGCAGCAGCAGCCGCAGTGACATTTGGAACATGCACCATTTTTGTCTACAAAGTCTGCATATTTAAAGCCAAAGTGACAGTTTTATTATTCGGTGAGTCTCATGTATGTATTTATTGTTGTTATTTGTTAATTCGTCATATTGTATATTTCAATGCTGAGCTTATTGTTATTGGTGTTGTTATTATTTCTTGGTGTCATGTTATTTGATAATTGACTGAACCTTTTATGTAAGTGTATTCCATGGGTGCCATCTCTGTAGCTTTAGCTGTATTTAATGCTGTAAAGTGTGAACTATGGTTTGCACGCTTAGAAAGTTGTTTTGCTTTGTGTTGTTGGAAAGAGAATTACAAGTGAGAGCAGGAAATTTAGTTAGACAAAGTGGTTGCTGCCGGACAACGTTATTGAATAAGTGCCTGGTGTTATTTTTAAGTAGGATGTTGACTCACCATACGAGTCGCACCCACATCATAGCTGTTCACAATCACTCCAGTCACACCATAACCACCAGGTGACACTCTGCACATTCTCACAGCGTTCCGTGTCACTTGAACACTTGGTGCAATGCACAACACCGACCAGTGGCACTGCCTTACCTAGTCACATTCACAGACAACATGGTCTCACAGTATGCTACTACTCTGATGTATGCTGATCAGTGTATTCCTATCAGCCATCGGTGGAGAGGCTGAATAGAAGACTGACGCTTGTTGTGGAGCACATGCTTGGATTCACATGATCCTCTAGTACGAGCACGTATTTGTATGCGTCTTACTGGACGTAGGAAAGATGCTGCAAGAAAGCCTGTTACGGTTGTACTTAGTGATGATAGTCAAGCTGAGTATATATTTGAGGAACAACTAGGAATACACTGATCAGCATACATCACAGTAGTAGCATACTGTGAGACCATGTTGTCTGTGAATGTGACTAGGTAAGGCAGTGCCACTGGTCGGTGTTGTGCATTGCACCAAGTGTTCAAGTGACACGGAACGCTGTGAGAATATGCAGAGTGTCACCTGTTGGTTATGTTGTGAGTCGAGTGATTGTGAACAACTCTGATGTGGTTGGGACTCGATCCGGCGCCCATTAACACTGCAGGACAGATCCAACGCCTTAGACCACTCGACCACTAGAAAAATGATAGGGAATGCACTTTTTTTTTTACTTTAACCTCCATTTACCCCACTCATATCCATCTTCATCCTACATCTATTTACACTGTTATTTTTTCCACTGACCCTGCTCACGCTCATTTATCAACCGTCTTCTCTAGTTAAAGCATTCCAGGTCACCGAATGTTATCGGCGATTACTTGATGCTACACTGGAAACTGCATAATGTAGCTGATAATTCTACTGGAAGATTAAGCCTGCTTTAAATACTCAGTTAACGGGATGATATTATTATTCGTATAATTATTATTCATTGGAATCAGATATAAAGGAAATTAGCTTGAACAAAGTTGGTTGATGAGCAGCAGCAGCAGCAGCAGCAGCAGCAGCAGCAGCCGCAGTGACATTTGGAACATGCACCATTTTTGTCTACAAAGTCTGCATATTTAAAGCCAAAGTGACAGTTTTATTATTCGGTGAGTCTCATGTATGTATTTATTGTTGTTATTTGTTAATTCGTCATATTGTATATTTCAATGCTGAGCTTATTGTTATTGGTGTTGTTATTATTTCTTGGTATCATGTTATTTGATAATTGACTGAACCTTTTATGTAAGTGTATTCCATGGGTGCCATCTCTGTAGCTTTAGCTGTATTTAATGCTGTAAAGTGTGAACTATGGTTTGCACGCTTAGAAAGTTGTTTTGCTTTGTGTTGTTGGAAAGAGAATTACAAGTGAGAGCAGGAAATTTAGTTAGACAAAGTGGTTGCTGCCGGACAACGTTATTGAATAAGTGCCTGGTGTTATTTTTAAGTAGGATGTTGACTCACCATACGAGTCGCACCCACATCATAGCTGTTCACAATCACTCCAGTCACACCATAACCACCAGGTGACACTCTGCACATTCTCACAGCGTTCCGTGTCACTTGAACACTTGGTGCAATGCACAACACCGACCAGTGGCACTGCCTTACCTAGTCACATTCACAGACAACATGGTCTCACAGTATGCTACTACTGTGATGTATGCTGATCAGTGTATTCCTAGTTGTTCCTCAAATATATACTCAGCTTGACTATCATCACTAAGTACAACCGTAACAGGCTTTCTTGCAGCATCTTTCCTACGTCCAGTAAGACGCATACAAATACGTGCTCGTACTAGAGGATCATGTGAATCCAAGCATGTGCTCCACAACAAGCGTCAGTCTTCTATTCAGCCTCTCCACCGATGGCTGATAGGAATACACTGATCAGCATACATCAGAGTAGTAGCATACTGTGAGACCATGTTGTCTGTGAATGTGACTAGGTAAGGCAGTGCCACTGGTCGGTGTTGTGCATTGCACCAAGTGTTCAAGTGACACGGAACGCTGTGAGAATGTGCAGAGTGTCACCTGTTGGTTATGTTGTGAGTCGAGTGATTGTGAAGAGCTATGATGTGGGTGGGACTAGGTAAGGCAGTGCCACTGGTCGGTGTTGTGCATTGCACCAAGTGTTCAAGTGACACGGAACGCTGTGAGAATGTGCAGAGTGTCACCTGTTGGTTATGTTGTGAGTCGAGTGATTGTGAGAGCTATGATGTGGGTGGGACTAGGGTCATTGCACAGTGTTGTGACACGGAACGCTGTGAGAATGTGCAGAGTGTCACCTGTTGGTTATGTTGTGAGTCGAGTGATTGTGAGGAGCTATGATGTGGGTGGGACTAGGTAAGGCAGTGACACGGAACGCTGTGAGAATGTGCAGAGTGTCACCTGTTGGTTATGTTGTGAGTCGAGTGATTGTGAAGAGCTATGATGTGGGTGGGACTAGGTAAGGCAGTGCCACTGGTCGGTGTTGTGCATTGCACCAAGTGTTCAAGTGACACGGAACGCTGTGAGAATATGCAGAGTGTCACCTGTTGGTTATGTTGTGAGTCGAGTGATTGTGAACAACTCTGATGTGGTTGGGACTCGATCCGGCGCCCATTAACACTGCAGGACAGATCCAACGCCTTAGACCACTCGACCACAAGAAAAATGACAGGAAATGCACATTTTTTTTACTTTAACCTCCATTTACCCCACTCATATCCATCTTCATCCTACATCTATTTACACTGTTATTTTTTCCACTGACCCTGCTCACGCTCATTTATCAACCGTCTTCTCTAGTTAAAGCATTCCAGGTCACCGAATGTTATCGGCGATTACTTGATGCTACACTGGAAACTGCATAATGTAGCTGATAATTCTACTGGAAGATTAAGCCTGCTTTAAATACTCAGTTAACGGGATGATATTATTATTCGTATAATTATTATTCATTGGAATCAGATATAAAGGAAATTAGCTTGAACAAAGTTGGTTGATGAGCAGCAGCAGCAGCAGCAGCATCAGCAGCAGCCGCAGTGACATTTGGAACATGCACCATTTTTGTCTACAAAGTCTGCATATTTAAAGCCAAAGTGACAGTTTTATTATTCGGTGAGTCTCATGTATGTATTTATTGTTGTTATTTGTTAATTCGTCATATTGTATATTTCAATGCTGAGCTTATTGTTATTGGTGTTGTTATTATTTCTTGGTATCATGTTATTTGATAATTGACTGAACCTTTTATGTAAGTGTATTCCATGGGTGCCATCTCTGTAGCTTTAGCTGTATTTAATGCTGTAAAGTGTGAACTATGGTTTGCACGCTTAGAAAGTTGTTTTGCTTTGTGTTGTTGGAAAGAGAATTACAAGTGAGAGCAGGAAATTTAGTTAGACAAAGTGGTTGCTGCCGGACAACGTTATTGAATAAGTGCCTGGTGTTATTTTTAAGTAGGATGTTGACTCACCATACGAGTCGCACCCACATCATAGCTGTTCACAATCACTCCAGTCACACCATAACCACCAGGTGACACTCTGCACATTCTCACAGCGTTCCGTGTCACTTGAACACTTGGTGCAATGCACAACACCGACCAGTGGCACTGCCTTACCTAGTCACATTCACAGACAACATGGTCTCACAGTATGCTACTACTGTGATGTATGCTGATCAGTGTATTCCTAGTTGTTCCTCAAATATATACTCAGCTTGACTATCATCACTAAGTACAACCGTAACAGGCTTTCTTGCAGCATCTTTCCTACGTCCAGTAAGACGCATACAAATACGTGCTCGTACTAGAGGATCATGTGAATCCAAGCATGTGCTCCACAACAAGCGTCAGTCTTCTATTCAGCCTCTCCACCGATGGCTGATAGGAATACACTGATCAGCATACATCAGAGTAGTAGCATACTGTGAGACCATGTTGTCTGTGAATGTGACTAGGTAAGGCAGTGCCACTGGTCGGTGTTGTGCATTGCACCAAGTGTTCAAGTGACACGGAACGCTGTGAGAATGTGCAGAGTGTCACCTGTTGGTTATGTTGTGAGTCGAGTGATTGTGAAGAGCTATGATGTGGGTGGGACTAGGTAAGGCAGTGCCACTGGTCGGTGTTGTGCATTGCACCAAGTGTTCAAGTGACACGGAACGCTGTGAGAATGTGCAGAGTGTCACCTGTTGGTTATGTTGTGAGTCGAGTGATTGTGAAGAGCTATGATGTGGGTGGGACTAGGTAAGGCAGTGCCACTGGTCGGTGTTGTGCATTACCAAGTGTTCAAGTGACACGGAACGCTGTGAGAATGTGCAGAGTGTCACCTGTTGGTTATGTTGTGAGTCGAGTGATTGTGAGGAGCTATGATGTGAGTGGGACTAGGTAAGGCAGTGACACGGAACGCTGTGAGAATGTGCAGAGTGTCACCTGTTGGTTGGAAGTGACACGGAACGCTGTGAGAATGTGCAGAGTGTCACCTGTTGGTTATGTTGTGAGTCGAGTGATTGTGAAGAGCTATGATGTGGGTGGGACTAGGTAAGGCAGTGCCACTGGTCGGTGTTGTGCATTGCACCAAGTGTTGAAGTGACACGGAACGCTGTGAGAATATGCAGAGTGTCACCTGTTGGTTATGTTGTGAGTCGAGTGATTGTGAACAACTCTGATGTGGTTGGGACTCGATCCGGCGCCCATTAACACTGCAGGACAGATCCAACGCCTTAGACCACTCGACCACAAGAAAAATGATAGGAATGCACATTTTTTTACTTTAACCTCCATTTACCCCACTCATATCCATCTTCATCCTACATCTATTTACACTGTTATTTTTTCCACTGACCCTGCTCACGCTCATTTATCAACCGTCTTCTCTAGTTAAAGCATTCCAGGTCACCGAATGTTATCGGCGATTACTTGATGCTGCACTGGAAACTGCATAATGTAGCTGATAATTCTACTGGAAGATTAAGCCTGCTTTAAATACTCAGTTAACGGGATGATATTATTATTCGTATAATTATTATTCATTGGAATCAGATATAAAGGAAATTAGCTTGAACAAAGTTGGTTGATGAGCAGCAGCAGCAGCAGCAGCAGCAGCAGCAGCCGCAGTGACATTTGGAACATGCACCATTTTTGTCTACAAAGTCTGCATATTTAAAGCCAAAGTGACAGTTTTATTATTCGGTGAGTCTCATGTATGTATTTATTGTTGTTATTTGTTAATTCGTCATATTGTATATTTCAATGCTGAGCTTATTGTTATTGGTGTTGTTATTATTTCTTGGTATCATGTTATTTGATAATTGACTGAACCTTTTATGTAAGTGTATTCCATGGGTGTCATCTCTGTAGCTTTAGCTGTATTTAATGCTGTAAAGTGTGAACTATGGTTTGCACGCTTAGAAAGTTGTTTTGCTTTGTGTTGTTGGAAAGAGAATTACAAGTGAGAGCAGGAAATTTAGTTAGACAAAGTGGTTGCTGCCGGACAACGTTATTGAATAAGTGCCTGGTGTTATTTTTAAGTAGGATGTTGACTCACCATACGAGTCGCACCCACATCATAGCTGTTCACAATCACTCCAGTCACACCATAACCACCAGGTGACACTCTGCACATTCTCACAGCGTTCCGTGTCACTTGAACACTTGGTGCAATGCACAACACCGACCAGTGGCACTGCCTTACCTAGTCACATTCACAGACAACATGGTCTCACAGTATGCTACTACTGTGATGTATGCTGATCAGTGTATTCCTAGTTGTTCCTCAAATATATACTCAGCTTGACTATCATCACTAAGTACAACCGTAACAGGCTTTCTTGCAGCATCTTTCCTACGTCCAGTAAGACGCATACAAATACGTGCTCGTACTAGAGGATCATGTGAATCCAAGCATGTGCTCCACAACAAGCGTCAGTCTTCTATTCAGCCTCTCCACCGATGGCTGATAGGAATACACTGATCAGCATACATCAGAGTAGTAGCATACTGTGAGACCATGTTGTCTGTGAATGTGACTAGGTAAGGCAGTGCCACTGGTCGGTGTTGTGCATTGCACCAAGTGTTCAAGTGACACGGAACGCTGTGAGAATGTGCAGAGTGTCACCTGTTGGTTATGTTGTGAGTCGAGTGATTGTGAAGAGCTATGATGTGGGTGGGACTAGGTAAGGCAGTGCCACTGGTCGGTGTTGTGCATTGCACCAAGTGTTCAAGTGACACGGAACGCTGTGAGAATATGCAGAGTGTCACCTGTTGGTTATGTTGTGAGTCGAGTGATTGTGAGGAGCTATGATGTGGGTGGGACTAGGTAAGGCAGTGACACGGAACGCTGTGAGAATGTGCAGAGTGTCACCTGTTGGTTATGTTGTGAGTCGAGTGATTGTGAGGAGCTATGATGTGGGTGGGACTGGGTAAGGCAGTGCCACTGGTCGGTGTTGTGCATTGCACCAAGTGTTCAAGTGACACGGAACGCTGTGAGAATGTGCAGAGTGTCACCTGTTGGTTATGTTGTGAGTCGAGTGATTGTGAAGAGCTATGATGTGGGTGGGACTAGGTAAGGCAGTGCCACTGGTCGGTGTTGTGCATTGCACCAAGTGTTCAAGTGACACGGAACGCTGTGAGAATATGCAGAGTGTCACCTGTTGGTTATGTTGTGAGTCGAGTGATTGTGAACAACTCTGATGTGGTTGGGACTCGATCCGGCGCCCATTAACACTGCAGGACAGATCCAACGCCTTAGACCACTCGACCACAAGAAAAATGACAGGAAATGCACATTTTTTTTACTTTAACCTCCATTTACCCCACTCATATCCATCTTCATCCTACATCTATTTACACTGTTATTTTTCCACTGACCCTGCTCACGCTCATTTATCAACCGTCTTCTCTAGTTAAAGCATTCCAGGTCACCGAATGTTATCGGCGATTACTTGATGCTACACTGGAAACTGCATAATGTAGCTGATAATTCTACTGGAAGATTAAGCCTGCTTTAAATACTCAGTTAACGGGATGATATTATTATTCGTATAATTATTATTCATTGGAATCAGATATAAAGGAAATTAGCTTGAACAAAGTTGGTTGATGAGCAGCAGCAGCAGCAGCATCAGCAGCAGCCGCAGTGACATTTGGAACATGCACCATTTTTGTCTACAAAGTCTGCATATTTAAAGCCAAAGTGACAGTTTTATTATTCGGTGAGTCTCATGTATGTATTTATTGTTGTTATTTGTTAATTCGTCATATTGTATATTTCAATGCTGAGCTTATTGTTATTGGTGTTGTTATTATTTCTTGGTATCATGTTATTTGATAATTGACTGAACCTTTTATGTAAGTGTATTCCATGGGTGTCATCTCTGTAGCTTTAGCTGTATTTAATGCTGTAAAGTGTGAACTATGGTTTGCACGCTTAGAAAGTTGTTTTGCTTTGTGTTGTTGGAAAGAGAATTACAAGTGAGAGCAGGAAATTTAGTTAGACAAAGTGGTTGCTGCCGGACAACGTTATTGAATAAGTGCCTGGTGTTATTTTTAAGTAGGATGTTGACTCACCATACGAGTCGCACCCACATCATAGCTGTTCACAATCACTCCAGTCACACCATAACCACCAGGTGACACTCTGCACATTCTCACAGCGTTCCGTGTCACTTGAACACTTGGTGCAATGCACAACACCGACCAGTGGCACTGCCTTACCTAGTCACATTCACAGACAACATGGTCTCACAGTATGCTACTACTGTGATGTATGCTGATCAGTGTATTCCTAGTTGTTCCTCAAATATATACTCAGCTTGACTATCATCACTAAGTACAACCGTAACAGGCTTTCTTGCAGCATCTTTCCTACGTCCAGTAAGACGCATACAAATACGTGCTCGTACTAGAGGATCATGTGAATCCAAGCATGTGCTCCACAACAAGCGTCAGTCTTCTATTCAGCCTCTCCACCGATGGCTGATAGGAATACACTGATCAGCATACATCAGAGTAGTAGCATACTGTGAGACCATGTTGTCTGTGAATGTGACTAGGTAAGGCAGTGCCACTGGTCGGTGTTGTGCATTGCACCAAGTGTTCAAGTGACACGGAACGCTGTGAGAATGTGCAGAGTGTCACCTGTTGGTTATGTTGTGAGTCGAGTGATTGTGAAGAGCTATGATGTGGGTGGGACTAGGTAAGGCAGTGCCACTGGTCGGTGTTGTGCATTGCACCAAGTGTTCAAGTGACACGGAACGCTGTGAGAATATGCAGAGTGTCACCTGTTGGTTATGTTGTGAGTCGAGTGATTGTGAGGAGCTATGATGTGGGTGGGACTAGGTAAGGCAGTGACACGGAACGCTGTGAGAATGTGCAGAGTGTCACCTGTTGGTTATGTTGTGAGTCGAGTGATTGTGAGGAGCTATGATGTGGGTGGGACTAGGTAAGGCAGTGCCACTGGTCGGTGTTGTGCATTGCACCAAGTGTTCAAGTGACACGGAACGCTGTGAGAATGTGCAGAGTGTCACCTGTTGGTTATGTTGTGAGTCGAGTGATTGTGAAGAGCTATGATGTGGGTGGGACTAGGTAAGGCAGTGCCACTGGTCGGTGTTGTGCATTGCACCAAGTGTTCAAGTGACACGGAACGCTGTGAGAATATGCAGAGTGTCACCTGTTGGTTATGTTGTGAGTCGAGTGATTGTGAACAACTCTGATGTGGTTGGGACTCGATCCGGCGCCCATTAACACTGCAGGACAGATCCAACGCCTTAGACCACTCGACCACAAGAAAAATGATAGGGAATGCACTTTTTTTACTTTAACCTCCATTTACCCCACTCATATCCATCTTCATCCTACATCTATTTACACTGTTATTTTTCCACTGACCCTGCTCACGCTCATTTATCAACCGTCTTCTCTAGTTAAAGCATTCCAGGTCACCGAATGTTATCGGCGATTACTTGATGCTACACTGGAAACTGCATAATGTAGCTGATAATTCTACTGGAAGATTAAGCCTGCTTTAAATACTCAGTTAACGGGATGATATTATTATTCGTATAATTATTATTCATTGGAATCAGATATAAAGGAAATTAGCTTGAACAAAGTTGGTTGATGAGCAGCAGCAGCAGCAGCATCAGCAGCAGCCGCAGTGACATTTGGAACATGCACCATTTTTGTCTACAAAGTCTGCATATTTAAAGCCAAAGTGACAGTTTTATTATTCGGTGAGTCTCATGTATGTATTTATTGTTGTTATTTGTTAATTCGTCATATTGTATATTTCAATGCTGAGCTTATTGTTATTGGTGTTGTTATTATTTCTTGGTATCATGTTATTTGATAATTGACTGAACCTTTTATGTAAGTGTATTCCATGGGTGTCATCTCTGTAGCTTTAGCTGTATTTAATGCTGTAAAGTGTGAACTATGGTTTGCACGCTTAGAAAGTTGTTTTGCTTTGTGTTGTTGGAAAGAGAATTACAAGTGAGAGCAGGAAATTTAGTTAGACAAAGTGGTTGCTGCCGGACAACGTTATTGAATAAGTGCCTGGTGTTATTTTTAAGTAGGATGTTGACTCACCATACGAGTCGCACCCACATCATAGCTGTTCACAATCACTCCAGTCACACCATAACCACCAGGTGACACTCTGCACATTCTCACAGCGTTCCGTGTCACTTGAACACTTGGTGCAATGCACAACACCGACCAGTGGCACTGCCTTACCTAGTCACATTCACAGACAACATGGTCTCACAGTATGCTACTACTGTGATGTATGCTGATCAGTGTATTCCTAGTTGTTCCTCAAATATATACTCAGCTTGACTATCATCACTAAGTACAACCGTAACAGGCTTTCTTGCAGCATCTTTCCTACGTCCAGTAAGACGCATACAAATACGTGCTCGTACTAGAGGATCATGTGAATCCAAGCATGTGCTCCACAACAAGCGTCAGTCTTCTATTCAGCCTCTCCACCGATGGCTGATAGGAATACACTGATCAGCATACATCAGAGTAGTAGCATACTGTGAGACCATGTTGTCTGTGAATGTGACTAGGTAAGGCAGTGCCACTGGTCGGTGTTGTGCATTGCACCAAGTGTTCAAGTGACACGGAACGCTGTGAGAATGTGCAGAGTGTCACCTGTTGGTTATGTTGTGAGTCGAGTGATTGTGAAGAGCTATGATGTGGGTGGGACTAGGTAAGGCAGTGCCACTGGTCGGTGTTGTGCATTGCACCAAGTGTTCAAGTGACACGGAACGCTGTGAGAATATGCAGAGTGTCACCTGTTGGTTATGTTGTGAGTCGAGTGATTGTGAGGAGCTATGATGTGGGTGGGACTAGGTAAGGCAGTGACACGGAACGCTGTGAGAATGTGCAGAGTGTCACCTGTTGGTTATGTTGTGAGTCGAGTGATTGTGAGGAGCTATGATGTGGGTGGGACTAGGTAAGGCAGTGCCACTGGTCGGTGTTGTGCATTGCACCAAGTGTTCAAGTGACACGGAACGCTGTGAGAATGTGCAGAGTGTCACCTGTTGGTTATGTTGTGAGTCGAGTGATTGTGAAGAGCTATGATGTGGGTGGGACTAGGTAAGGCAGTGCCACTGGTCGGTGTTGTGCATTGCACCAAGTGTTCAAGTGACACGGAACGCTGTGAGAATATGCAGAGTGTCACCTGTTGGTTATGTTGTGAGTCGAGTGATTGTGAACAACTCTGATGTGGTTGGGACTCGATCCGGCGCCCATTAACACTGCAGGACAGATCCAACGCCTTAGACCACTCGACCACAAGAAAAATGATAGGAATGCACTTTTTTTACTTTAACCTCCATTTACCCCACTCATATCCATCTTCATCCTACATCTATTTACACTGTTATTTTTCCACTGACCCTGCTCACGCTCATTTATCAACCGTCTTCTCTAGTTAAAGCATTCCAGGTCACCGAATGTTATCGGCGATTACTTGATGCTACACTGGAAACTGCATAATGTAGCTGATAATTCTACTGGAAGATTAAGCCTGCTTTAAATACTCAGTTAACGGGATGATATTATTATTCGTATAATTATTATTCATTGGAATCAGATATAAAGGAAATTAGCTTGAACAAAGTTGGTTGATGCAGCAGCAGCAGCAGCAGCATCAGCAGCAGCCGCAGTGACATTTGGAACATGCACCATTTTTGTCTACAAAGTCTGCATATTTAAAGCCAAAGTGACAGTTTTATTATTCGGTGAGTCTCATGTATGTATTTATTGTTGTTATTTGTTAATTCGTCATATTGTATATTTCAATGCTGAGCTTATTGTTATTGGTGTTGTTATTATTTCTTGGTATCATGTTATTTGATAATTGACTGAACCTTTTATGTAAGTGTATTCCATGGGTGTCATCTCTGTAGCTTTAGCTGTATTTAATGCTGTAAAGTGTGAACTATGGTTTGCACGCTTAGAAAGTTGTTTTGCTTTGTGTTGTTGGAAAGAGAATTACAAGTGAGAGCAGGAAATTTAGTTAGACAAAGTGGTTGCTGCCGGACAACGTTATTGAATAAGTGCCTGGTGTTATTTTTAAGTAGGATGTTGACTCACCATACGAGTCGCACCCACATCATAGCTGTTCACAATCACTCCAGTCACACCATAACCACCAGGTGACACTCTGCACATTCTCACAGCGTTCCGTGTCACTTGAACACTTGGTGCAATGCACAACACCGACCAGTGGCACTGCCTTACCTAGTCACATTCACAGACAACATGGTCTCACAGTATGCTACTACTGTGATGTATGCTGATCAGTGTATTCCTAGTTGTTCCTCAAATATATACTCAGCTTGACTATCATCACTAAGTACAACCGTAACAGGCTTTCTTGCAGCATCTTTCCTACGTCCAGTAAGACGCATACAAATACGTGCTCGTACTAGAGGATCATGTGAATCCAAGCATGTGCTCCACAACAAGCGTCAGTCTTCTATTCAGCCTCTCCACCGATGGCTGATAGGAATACACTGATCAGCATACATCAGAGTAGTAGCATACTGTGAGACCATGTTGTCTGTGAATGTGACTAGGTAAGGCAGTGCCACTGGTCGGTGTTGTGCATTGCACCAAGTGTTCAAGTGACACGGAACGCTGTGAGAATGTGCAGAGTGTCACCTGTTGGTTATGTTGTGAGTCGAGTGATTGTGAAGAGCTATGATGTGGGTGGGACTAGGTAAGGCAGTGCCACTGGTCGGTGTTGTGCATTGCACCAAGTGTTCAAGTGACACGGAACGCTGTGAGAATGTGCAGAGTGTCACCTGTTGGTTATGTTGTGAGTCGAGTGATTGTGAAGAGCTATGATGTGGGTGGGACTAGGTAAGGCAGTGACACGGAACGCTGTGAGAATGTGCAGAGTGTCACCTGTTGGTTATGTTGTGAGTCGAGTGATTGTGAGGAGCTATGATGTGGGTGGGACTAGGTAAGGCAGTGCCACTGGTCGGTGTTGTGCATTGCACCAAGTGTTCAAGTGACACGGAACGCTGTGAGAATGTGCAGAGTGTCACCTGTTGGTTATGTTGTGAGTCGAGTGATTGTGAAGAGCTATGATGTGGGTGGGACTAGGTAAGGCAGTGCCACTGGTCGGTGTTGTGCATTGCACCAAGTGTTCAAGTGACACGGAACGCTGTGAGAATATGCAGAGTGTCACCTGTTGGTTATGTTGTGAGTCGAGTGATTGTGAACAACTCTGATGTGGTTGGGACTCGATCCGGCGCCCATTAACACTGCAGGACAGATCCAACGCCTTAGACCACTCGACCACAAGAAAAATGATAGGGAATGCACTTTTTTTACTTTAACCTCCATTTACCCCACTCATATCCATCTTCATCCTACATCTATTTACACTGTTATTTTTCCACTGACCCTGCTCACGCTCATTTATCAACCGTCTTCTCTAGTTAAAGCATTCCAGGTCACCGAATGTTATCGGCGATTACTTGATGCTACACTGGAAACTGCATAATGTAGCTGATAATTCTACTGGAAGATTAAGCCTGCTTTAAATACTCAGTTAACGGGATGATATTATTATTCGTATAATTATTATTCATTGGAATCAGATATAAAGGAAATTAGCTTGAACAAAGTTGGTTGATGAGCAGCAGCAGCAGCAGCATCAGCAGCAGCCGCAGTGACATTTGGAACATGCACCATTTTTGTCTACAAAGTCTGCATATTTAAAGCCAAAGTGACAGTTTTATTATTCGGTGAGTCTCATGTATGTATTTATTGTTGTTATTTGTTAATTCGTCATATTGTATATTTCAATGCTGAGCTTATTGTTATTGGTGTTGTTATTATTTCTTGGTATCATGTTATTTGATAATTGACTGAACCTTTTATGTAAGTGTATTCCATGGGTGTCATCTCTGTAGCTTTAGCTGTATTTAATGCTGTAAAGTGTGAACTATGGTTTGCACGCTTAGAAAGTTGTTTTGCTTTGTGTTGTTGGAAAGAGAATTACAAGTGAGAGCAGGAAATTTAGTTAGACAAAGTGGTTGCTGCCGGACAACGTTATTGAATAAGTGCCTGGTGTTATTTTTAAGTAGGATGTTGACTCACCATACGAGTCGCACCCACATCATAGCTGTTCACAATCACTCCAGTCACACCATAACCACCAGGTGACACTCTGCACATTCTCACAGCGTTCCGTGTCACTTGAACACTTGGTGCAATGCACAACACCGACCAGTGGCACTGCCTTACCTAGTCACATTCACAGACAACATGGTCTCACAGTATGCTACTACTGTGATGTATGCTGATCAGTGTATTCCTAGTTGTTCCTCAAATATATACTCAGCTTGACTATCATCACTAAGTACAACCGTAACAGGCTTTCTTGCAGCATCTTTCCTACGTCCAGTAAGACGCATACAAATACGTGCTCGTACTAGAGGATCATGTGAATCCAAGCATGTGCTCCACAACAAGCGTCAGTCTTCTATTCAGCCTCTCCACCGATGGCTGATAGGAATACACTGATCAGCATACATCAGAGTAGTAGCATACTGTGAGACCATGTTGTCTGTGAATGTGACTAGGTAAGGCAGTGCCACTGGTCGGTGTTGTGCATTGCACCAAGTGTTCAAGTGACACGGAACGCTGTGAGAATGTGCAGAGTGTCACCTGTTGGTTATGTTGTGAGTCGAGTGATTGTGAAGAGCTATGATGTGGGTGGGACTAGGTAAGGCAGTGCCACTGGTCGGTGTTGTGCATTGCACCAAGTGTTCAAGTGACACGGAACGCTGTGAGAATATGCAGAGTGTCACCTGTTGGTTATGTTGTGAGTCGAGTGATTGTGAGAGCTATGATGTGGGTGGGACTAGGTAAGGCAGTGACACGGAACGCTGTGAGAATGTGCAGAGTGTCACCTGTTGGTTATGTTGTGAGTCGAGTGATTGTGAGGAGCTATGATGTGGGTGGGACTAGGTAAGGCAGTGCCACTGGTCGGTGTTGTGCATTGCACCAAGTGTTCAAGTGACACGGAACGCTGTGAGAATGTGCAGAGTGTCACCTGTTGGTTATGTTGTGAGTCGAGTGATTGTGAAGAGCTATGATGTGGGTGGGACTAGGTAAGGCAGTGCCACTGGTCGGTGTTGTGCATTGCACCAAGTGTTCAAGTGACACGGAACGCTGTGAGAATATGCAGAGTGTCACCTGTTGGTTATGTTGTGAGTCGAGTGATTGTGAACAACTCTGATGTGGTTGGGACTCGATCCGGCGCCCATTAACACTGCAGGACAGATCCAACGCCTTAGACCACTCGACCACAAGAAAAATGATAGGGAATGCACTTTTTTTACTTTAACCTCCATTTACCCCACTCATATCCATCTTCATCCTACATCTATTTACACTGTTATTTTTTCCACTGACCCTGCTCACGCTCATTTATCAACCGTCTTCTCTAGTTAAAGCATTCCAGGTCACCGAATGTTATCGGCGATTACTTGATGCTACACTGGAAACTGCATAATGTAGCTGATAATTCTACTGGAAGATTAAGCCTGCTTTAAATACTCAGTTAACGGGATGATATTATTATTCGTATAATTATTATTCATTGGAATCAGATATAAAGGAAATTAGCTTGAACAAAGTTGGTTGATGAGCAGCAGCAGCAGCAGCATCAGCAGCAGCCGCAGTGACATTTGGAACATGCACCATTTTTGTCTACAAAGTCTGCATATTTAAAGCCAAAGTGACAGTTTTATTATTCGGTGAGTCTCATGTATGTATTTATTGTTGTTATTTGTTAATTCGTCATATTGTATATTTCAATGCTGAGCTTATTGTTATTGGTGTTGTTATTATTTCTTGGTATCATGTTATTTGATAATTGACTGAACCTTTTATGTAAGTGTATTCCATGGGTGTCATCTCTGTAGCTTTAGCTGTATTTAATGCTGTAAAGTGTGAACTATGGTTTGCACGCTTAGAAAGTTGTTTTGCTTTGTGTTGTTGGAAAGAGAATTACAAGTGAGAGCAGGAAATTTAGTTAGACAAAGTGGTTGCTGCCGGACAACGTTATTGAATAAGTGCCTGGTGTTATTTTTAAGTAGGATGTTGACTCACCATACGAGTCGCACCCACATCATAGCTGTTCACAATCACTCCAGTCACACCATAACCACCAGGTGACACTCTGCACATTCTCACAGCGTTCCGTGTCACTTGAACACTTGGTGCAATGCACAACACCGACCAGTGGCACTGCCTTACCTAGTCACATTCACAGACAACATGGTCTCACAGTATGCTACTACTGTGATGTATGCTGATCAGTGTATTCCTAGTTGTTCCTCAAATATATACTCAGCTTGACTATCATCACTAAGTACAACCGTAACAGGCTTTCTTGCAGCATCTTTCCTACGTCCAGTAAGACGCATACAAATACGTGCTCGTACTAGAGGATCATGTGAATCCAAGCATGTGCTCCACAACAAGCGTCAGTCTTCTATTCAGCCTCTCCACCGATGGCTGATAGGAATACACTGATCAGCATACATCAGAGTAGTAGCATACTGTGAGACCATGTTGTCTGTGAATGTGACTAGGTAAGGCAGTGCCACTGGTCGGTGTTGTGCATTGCACCAAGTGTTCAAGTGACACGGAACGCTGTGAGAATGTGCAGAGTGTCACCTGTTGGTTATGTTGTGAGTCGAGTGATTGTGAAGAGCTATGATGTGGGTGGGACTAGGTAAGGCAGTGCCACTGGTCGGTGTTGTGCATTGCACCAAGTGTTCAAGTGACACGGAACGCTGTGAGAATATGCAGAGTGTCACCTGTTGGTTATGTTGTGAGTCGAGTGATTGTGAGAGCTATGATGTGGGTGGGACTAGGTAAGGCAGTGACACGGAACGCTGTGAGAATGTGCAGAGTGTCACCTGTTGGTTATGTTGTGAGTCGAGTGATTGTGAGGAGCTATGATGTGGGTGGGACTGGGTAAGGCAGTGCCACTGGTCGGTGTTGTGCATTGCACCAAGTGTTCAAGTGACACGGAACGCTGTGAGAATGTGCAGAGTGTCACCTGTTGGTTATGTTGTGAGTCGAGTGATTGTGAAGAGCTATGATGTGGGTGGGACTAGGTAAGGCAGTGCCACTGGTCGGTGTTGTGCATTGCACCAAGTGTTCAAGTGACACGGAACGCTGTGAGAATATGCAGAGTGTCACCTGTTGATTATGTTGTGAGTCGAGTGATTGTGAACAACTCTGATGTGGTTGGGACTCGATCCGGCGCCCATTAACACTGCAGGACAGATCCAACGCCTTAGACCACTCGACCACAAGAAAAATGATAGGGAATGCACTTTTTTTACTTTAACCTCCATTTACCCCACTCATATCCATCTTCATCCTACATCTATTTACACTGTTATTTTTTCCACTGACCCTGCTCACGCTCATTTATCAACCGTCTTCTCTAGTTAAAGCATTCCAGGTCACCGAATGTTATCGGCGATTACTTGATGCTACACTGGAAACTGCATAATGTAGCTGATAATTCTACTGGAAGATTAAGCCTGCTTTAAATACTCAGTTAACGGGATGATATTATTATTCGTATAATTATTATTCATTGGAATCAGATATAAAGGAAATTAGCTTGAACAAAGTTGGTTGATGAGCAGCAGCAGCAGCAGCATCAGCAGCAGCCGCAGTGACATTTGGAACATGCACCATTTTTGTCTACAAAGTCTGCATATTTAAAGCCAAAGTGACAGTTTTATTATTCGGTGAGTCTCATGTATGTATTTATTGTTGTTATTTGTTAATTCGTCATATTGTATATTTCAATGCTGAGCTTATTGTTATTGGTGTTGTTATTATTTCTTGGTATCATGTTATTTGATAATTGACTGAACCTTTTATGTAAGTGTATTCCATGGGTGTCATCTCTGTAGCTTTAGCTGTATTTAATGCTGTAAAGTGTGAACTATGGTTTGCACGCTTAGAAAGTTGTTTTGCTTTGTGTTGTTGGAAAGAGAATTACAAGTGAGAGCAGGAAATTTAGTTAGACAAAGTGGTTGCTGCCGGACAACGTTATTGAATAAGTGCCTGGTGTTATTTTTAAGTAGGATGTTGACTCACCATACGAGTCGCACCCACATCATAGCTGTTCACAATCACTCCAGTCACACCATAACCACCAGGTGACACTCTGCACATTCTCACAGCGTTCCGTGTCACTTGAACACTTGGTGCAATGCACAACACCGACCAGTGGCACTGCCTTACCTAGTCACATTCACAGACAACATGGTCTCACAGTATGCTACTACTGTGATGTATGCTGATCAGTGTATTCCTAGTTGTTCCTCAAATATATACTCAGCTTGACTATCATCACTAAGTACAACCGTAACAGGCTTTCTTGCAGCATCTTTCCTACGTCCAGTAAGACGCATACAAATACGTGCTCGTACTAGAGGATCATGTGAATCCAAGCATGTGCTCCACAACAAGCGTCAGTCTTCTATTCAGCCTCTCCACCGATGGCTGATAGGAATACACTGATCAGCATACATCAGAGTAGTAGCATACTGTGAGACCATGTTGTCTGTGAATGTGACTAGGTAAGGCAGTGCCACTGGTCGGTGTTGTGCATTGCACCAAGTGTTCAAGTGACACGGAACGCTGTGAGAATGTGCAGAGTGTCACCTGTTGGTTATGTTGTGAGTCGAGTGATTGTGAAGAGCTATGATGTGGGTGGGACTAGGTAAGGCAGTGCCACTGGTCGGTGTTGTGCATTGCACCAAGTGTTCAAGTGACACGGAACGCTGTGAGAATGTGCAGAGTGTCACCTGTTGGTTATGTTGTGAGTCGAGTGATTGTGAAGAGCTATGATGTGGGTGGGACTAGGTAAGGCAGTGACACGGAACGCTGTGAGAATGTGCAGAGTGTCACCTGTTGGTTATGTTGTGAGTCGAGTGATTGTGAGGAGCTATGATGTGGGTGGGACTAGGTAAGGCAGTGCCACTGGTCGGTGTTGTGCATTGCACCAAGTGTTCAAGTGACACGGAACGCTGTGAGAATGTGCAGAGTGTCACCTGTTGGTTATGTTGTGAGTCGAGTGATTGTGAAGAGCTATGATGTGGGTGGGACTAGGTAAGGCAGTGCCACTGGTCGGTGTTGTGCATTGCACCAAGTGTTCAAGTGACACGGAACGCTGTGAGAATATGCAGAGTGTCACCTGTTGGTTATGTTGTGAGTCGAGTGATTGTGAACAACTCTGATGTGGTTGGGACTCGATCCGGCGCCCATTAACACTGCAGGACAGATCCAACGCCTTAGACCACTCGACCACAAGAAAAATGATAGGGAATGCACTTTTTTTTACTTTAACCTCCATTTACCCCACTCATATCCATCTTCATCCTACATCTATTTACACTGTTATTTTTCCACTGACCCTGCTCACGCTCATTTATCAACCGTCTTCTCTAGTTAAAGCATTCCAGGTCACCGAATGTTATCGGCGATTACTTGATGCTACACTGGAAACTGCATAATGTAGCTGATAATTCTACTGGAAGATTAAGCCTGCTTTAAATACTCAGTTAACGGGATGATATTATTATTCGTATAATTATTATTCATTGGAATCAGATATAAAGGAAATTAGCTTGAACAAAGTTGGTTGATGAGCAGCAGCAGCAGCAGCATCAGCAGCAGCCGCAGTGACATTTGGAACATGCACCATTTTTGTCTACAAAGTCTGCATATTTAAAGCCAAAGTGACAGTTTTATTATTCGGTGAGTCTCATGTATGTATTTATTGTTGTTATTTGTTAATTCGTCATATTGTATATTTCAATGCTGAGCTTATTGTTATTGGTGTTGTTATTATTTCTTGGTATCATGTTATTTGATAATTGACTGAACCTTTTATGTAAGTGTATTCCATGGGTGTCATCTCTGTAGCTTTAGCTGTATTTAATGCTGTAAAGTGTGAACTATGGTTTGCACGCTTAGAAAGTTGTTTTGCTTTGTGTTGTTGGAAAGAGAATTACAAGTGAGAGCAGGAAATTTAGTTAGACAAAGTGGTTGCTGCCGGACAACGTTATTGAATAAGTGCCTGGTGTTATTTTTAAGTAGGATGTTGACTCACCATACGAGTCGCACCCACATCATAGCTGTTCACAATCACTCCAGTCACACCATAACCACCAGGTGACACTCTGCACATTCTCACAGCGTTCCGTGTCACTTGAACACTTGGTGCAATGCACAACACCGACCAGTGGCACTGCCTTACCTAGTCACATTCACAGACAACATGGTCTCACAGTATGCTACTACTGTGATGTATGCTGATCAGTGTATTCCTAGTTGTTCCTCAAATATATACTCAGCTTGACTATCATCACTAAGTACAACCGTAACAGGCTTTCTTGCAGCATCTTTCCTACGTCCAGTAAGACGCATACAAATACGTGCTCGTACTAGAGGATCATGTGAATCCAAGCATGTGCTCCACAACAAGCGTCAGTCTTCTATTCAGCCTCTCCACCGATGGCTGATAGGAATACACTGATCAGCATACATCAGAGTAGTAGCATACTGTGAGACCATGTTGTCTGTGAATGTGACTAGGTAAGGCAGTGCCACTGGTCGGTGTTGTGCATTGCACCAAGTGTTCAAGTGACACGGAACGCTGTGAGAATGTGCAGAGTGTCACCTGTTGGTTATGTTGTGAGTCGAGTGATTGTGAAGAGCTATGATGTGGGTGGGACTAGGTAAGGCAGTGCCACTGGTCGGTGTTGTGCATTGCACCAAGTGTTCAAGTGACACGGAACGCTGTGAGAATGTGCAGAGTGTCACCTGTTGGTTATGTTGTGAGTCGAGTGATTGTGAAGAGCTATGATGTGGGTGGGACTAGGTAAGGCAGTGACACGGAACGCTGTGAGAATGTGCAGAGTGTCACCTGTTGGTTATGTTGTGAGTCGAGTGATTGTGAGGAGCTATGATGTGGGTGGGACTAGGTAAGGCAGTGCCACTGGTCGGTGTTGTGCATTGCACCAAGTGTTCAAGTGACACGGAACGCTGTGAGAATGTGCAGAGTGTCACCTGTTGGTTATGTTGTGAGTCGAGTGATTGTGAAGAGCTATGATGTGGGTGGGACTAGGTAAGGCAGTGCCACTGGTCGGTGTTGTGCATTGCACCAAGTGTTCAAGTGACACGGAACGCTGTGAGAATATGCAGAGTGTCACCTGTTGGTTATGTTGTGAGTCGAGTGATTGTGAACAACTCTGATGTGGTTGGGACTCGATCCGGCGCCCATTAACACTGCAGGACAGATCCAACGCCTTAGACCACTCGACCACAAGAAAAATGATAGGGAATGCACTTTTTTTTTTTACTTTAACCTCCATTTACCCCACTCATATCCATCTTCATCCTACATCTATTTACACTGTTATTTTTCCACTGACCCTGCTCACGCTCATTTATCAACCGTCTTCTCTAGTTAAAGCATTCCAGGTCACCGAATGTTATCGGCGATTACTTGATGCTACACTGGAAACTGCATAATGTAGCTGATAATTCTACTGGAAGATTAAGCCTGCTTTAAATACTCAGTTAACGGGATGATATTATTATTCGTATAATTATTATTCATTGGAATCAGATATAAAGGAAATTAGCTTGAACAAAGTTGGTTGATGAGCAGCAGCAGCAGCAGCATCAGCAGCAGCCGCAGTGACATTTGGAACATGCACCATTTTTGTCTACAAAGTCTGCATATTTAAAGCCAAAGTGACAGTTTTATTATTCGGTGAGTCTCATGTATGTATTTATTGTTGTTATTTGTTAATTCGTCATATTGTATATTTCAATGCTGAGCTTATTGTTATTGGTGTTGTTATTATTTCTTGGTATCATGTTATTTGATAATTGACTGAACCTTTTATGTAAGTGTATTCCATGGGTGTCATCTCTGTAGCTTTAGCTGTATTTAATGCTGTAAAGTGTGAACTATGGTTTGCACGCTTAGAAAGTTGTTTTGCTTTGTGTTGTTGGAAAGAGAATTACAAGTGAGAGCAGGAAATTTAGTTAGACAAAGTGGTTGCTGCCGGACAACGTTATTGAATAAGTGCCTGGTGTTATTTTTAAGTAGGATGTTGACTCACCATACGAGTCGCACCCACATCATAGCTGTTCACAATCACTCCAGTCACACCATAACCACCAGGTGACACTCTGCACATTCTCACAGCGTTCCGTGTCACTTGAACACTTGGTGCAATGCACAACACCGACCAGTGGCACTGCCTTACCTAGTCACATTCACAGACAACATGGTCTCACAGTATGCTACTACTGTGATGTATGCTGATCAGTGTATTCCTAGTTGTTCCTCAAATATATACTCAGCTTGACTATCATCACTAAGTACAACCGTAACAGGCTTTCTTGCAGCATCTTTCCTACGTCCAGTAAGACGCATACAAATACGTGCTCGTACTAGAGGATCATGTGAATCCAAGCATGTGCTCCACAACAAGCGTCAGTCTTCTATTCAGCCTCTCCACCGATGGCTGATAGGAATACACTGATCAGCATACATCAGAGTAGTAGCATACTGTGAGACCATGTTGTCTGTGAATGTGACTAGGTAAGGCAGTGCCACTGGTCGGTGTTGTGCATTGCACCAAGTGTTCAAGTGACACGGAACGCTGTGAGAATGTGCAGAGTGTCACCTGTTGGTTATGTTGTGAGTCGAGTGATTGTGAAGAGCTATGATGTGGGTGGGACTAGGTAAGGCAGTGCCACTGGTCGGTGTTGTGCATTGCACCAAGTGTTCAAGTGACACGGAACGCTGTGAGAATGTGCAGAGTGTCACCTGTTGGTTATGTTGTGAGTCGAGTGATTGTGAAGAGCTATGATGTGGGTGGGACTAGGTAAGGCAGTGACACGGAACGCTGTGAGAATGTGCAGAGTGTCACCTGTTGGTTATGTTGTGAGTCGAGTGATTGTGAAGAGCTATGATGTGGGTGGGACTAGGTAAGGCAGTGCCACTGGTCGGTGTTGTGCATTGCACCAAGTGTTCAAGTGACACGGAACGCTGTGAGAATGTGCAGAGTGTCACCTGTTGGTTATGTTGTGAGTCGAGTGATTGTGAAGAGCTATGATGTGGGTGGGACTAGGTAAGGCAGTGACACGGAACGCTGTGAGAATGTGCAGAGTGTCACCTGTTGGTTATGTTGTGAGTCGAGTGATTGTGAGGAGCTATGATGTGGGTGGGACTGGGTAAGGCAGTGCCACTGGTCGGTGTTGTGCATTGCACCAAGTGTTCAAGTGACACGGAACGCTGTGAGAATGTGCAGAGTGTCACCTGTTGGTTATGTTGTGAGTCGAGTGATTGTGAAGAGCTATGATGTGGGTGGGACTAGGTAAGGCAGTGCCACTGGTCGGTGTTGTGCATTGCACCAAGTGTTCAAGTGACACGGAACGCTGTGAGAATATGCAGAGTGTCACCTGTTGGTTATGTTGTGAGTCGAGTGATTGTGAACAACTCTGATGTGGTTGGGACTCGATCCGGCGCCCATTAACACTGCAGGACAGATCCAACGCCTTAGACCACTCGACCACAAGAAAAATGATAGGGAATGCACTTTTTTTTACTTTAACCTCCATTTACCCCACTCATATCCATCTTCATCCTACATCTATTTACACTGTTATTTTTCCACTGACCCTGCTCACGCTCATTTATCAACCGTCTTCTCTAGTTAAAGCATTCCAGGTCACCGAATGTTATCGGCGATTACTTGATGCTACACTGGAAACTGCATAATGTAGCTGATAATTCTACTGGAAGATTAAGCCTGCTTTAAATACTCAGTTAACGGGATGATATTATTATTCGTATAATTATTATTCATTGGAATCAGATATAAAGGAAATTAGCTTGAACAAAGTTGGTTGATGAGCAGCAGCAGCAGCAGCATCAGCAGCAGCCGCAGTGACATTTGGAACATGCACCATTTTTGTCTACAAAGTCTGCATATTTAAAGCCAAAGTGACAGTTTTATTATTCGGTGAGTCTCATGTATGTATTTATTGTTGTTATTTGTTAATTCGTCATATTGTATATTTCAATGCTGAGCTTATTGTTATTGGTGTTGTTATTATTTCTTGGTATCATGTTATTTGATAATTGACTGAACCTTTTATGTAAGTGTATTCCATGGGTGTCATCTCTGTAGCTTTAGCTGTATTTAATGCTGTAAAGTGTGAACTATGGTTTGCACGCTTAGAAAGTTGTTTTGCTTTGTGTTGTTGGAAAGAGAATTACAAGTGAGAGCAGGAAATTTAGTTAGACAAAGTGGTTGCTGCCGGACAACGTTATTGAATAAGTGCCTGGTGTTATTTTTAAGTAGGATGTTGACTCACCATACGAGTCGCACCCACATCATAGCTGTTCACAATCACTCCAGTCACACCATAACCACCAGGTGACACTCTGCACATTCTCACAGCGTTCCGTGTCACTTGAACACTTGGTGCAATGCACAACACCGACCAGTGGCACTGCCTTACCTAGTCACATTCACAGACAACATGGTCTCACAGTATGCTACTACTGTGATGTATGCTGATCAGTGTATTCCTAGTTGTTCCTCAAATATATACTCAGCTTGACTATCATCACTAAGTACAACCGTAACAGGCTTTCTTGCAGCATCTTTCCTACGTCCAGTAAGACGCATACAAATACGTGCTCGTACTAGAGGATCATGTGAATCCAAGCATGTGCTCCACAACAAGCGTCAGTCTTCTATTCAGCCTCTCCACCGATGGCTGATAGGAATACACTGATCAGCATACATCAGAGTAGTAGCATACTGTGAGACCATGTTGTCTGTGAATGTGACTAGGTAAGGCAGTGCCACTGGTCGGTGTTGTGCATTGCACCAAGTGTTCAAGTGACACGGAACGCTGTGAGAATGTGCAGAGTGTCACCTGTTGGTTATGTTGTGAGTCGAGTGATTGTGAAGAGCTATGATGTGGGTGGGACTAGGTAAGGCAGTGCCACTGGTCGGTGTTGTGCATTGCACCAAGTGTTCAAGTGACACGAAACGCTGTGAGAATGTGCAGAGTGTCACCTGTTGGTTATGTTGTGAGTCGAGTGATTGTGAAGAGCATGATGTGGGTGGGACTAGGTAAGGCAGTGATGTGAGAATGTGCAGAGTGTCACTGTTGGTTATGTTGTGAGTCGAGTGAAGAGCTATGAGTGTAAGGCAGTGCCACTGTGAGAATGTGCAGAGTGTCACCTGTTGGTTATGTTGTGAGTCGAGTGATTGTGAAGAGCTATGATGTGGGTGGGACTAGGTAAGGCAGTGCCACTGGTCGGTGTTGTGCATTGTTCAAGTGACACGGAACGCTGTGAGAATATGCAGAGTGTCACCTGTTGGTTATGTTGTGAGTCGAGTGATTGTGAACAACTCTGATGTGGTTGGGACTCGATCCGGCGCCCATTAACACTGCAGGACAGATCCAACGCCTTAGACCACTCGACCACAAGAAAAATGATAGGAAATGCACTTTTTTTTACTTTAACCTCCATTTACCCCACTCATATCCATCTTCATCCTACATCTATTTACACTGTTATTTTTCCACTGACCCTGCTCACGCTCATTTATCAACCGTCTTCTCTAGTTAAAGCATTCCAGGTCACCGAATGTTATCGGCGATTACTTGATGCTACACTGGAAACTGCATAATGTAGCTGATAATTCTACTGGAAGATTAAGCCTGCTTTAAATACTCAGTTAACGGGATGATATTATTATTCGTATAATTATTATTCATTGGAATCAGATATAAAGGAAATTAGCTTGAACAAAGTTGGTTGATGAGCAGCAGCAGCAGCAGCATCAGCAGCAGCCGCAGTGACATTTGGAACATGCACCATTTTTGTCTACAAAGTCTGCATATTTAAAGCCAAAGTGACAGTTTTATTATTCGGTGAGTCTCATGTATGTATTTATTGTTGTTATTTGTTAATTCGTCATATTGTATATTTCAATGCTGAGCTTATTGTTATTGGTGTTGTTATTATTTCTTGGTATCATGTTATTTGATAATTGACTGAACCTTTTATGTAAGTGTATTCCATGGGTGCCATCTCTGTAGCTTTAGCTGTATTTAATGCTGTAAAGTGTGAACTATGGTTTGCACGCTTAGAAAGTTGTTTTGCTTTGTGTTGTTGGAAAGAGAATTACAAGTGAGAGCAGGAAATTTAGTTAGACAAAGTGGTTGCTGCCGGACAACGTTATTGAATAAGTGCCTGGTGTTATTTTTAAGTAGGATGTTGACTCACCATACGAGTCGCACCCACATCATAGCTGTTCACAATCACTCCAGTCACACCATAACCACCAGGTGACACTCTGCACATTCTCACAGCGTTCCGTGTCACTTGAACACTTGGTGCAATGCACAACACCGACCAGTGGCACTGCCTTACCTAGTCACATTCACAGACAACATGGTCTCACAGTATGCTACTACTGTGATGTATGCTGATCAGTGTATTCCTAGTTGTTCCTCAAATATATACTCAGCTTGACTATCATCACTAAGTACAACCGTAACAGGCTTTCTTGCAGCATCTTTCCTACGTCCAGTAAGACGCATACAAATACGTGCTCGTACTAGAGGATCATGTGAATCCAAGCATGTGCTCCACAACAAGCGTCAGTCTTCTATTCAGCCTCTCCACCGATGGCTGATAGGAATACACTGATCAGCATACATCAGAGTAGTAGCATACTGTGAGACCATGTTGTCTGTGAATGTGACTAGGTAAGGCAGTGCCACTGGTCGGTGTTGTGCATTGCACCAAGTGTTCAAGTGACACGGAACGCTGTGAGAATGTGCAGAGTGTCACCTGTTGGTTATGTTGTGAGTCGAGTGATTGTGAAGAGCTATGATGTGGGTGGGACTAGGTAAGGCAGTGCCACTGGTCGGTGTTGTGCATTGCACCAAGTGTTCAAGTGACACGGAACGCTGTGAGAATGTGCAGAGTGTCACCTGTTGGTTATGTTGTGAGTCGAGTGATTGTGAAGAGCTATGATGTGGGTGGGACTAGGTAAGGCAGTGACACGGAACGCTGTGAGAATGTGCAGAGTGTCACCTGTTGGTTATGTTGTGAGTCGAGTGATTGTGAGGAGCTATGATGTGGGTGGGACTAGGTAAGGCAGTGCCACTGGTCGGTGTTGTGCATTGCACCAAGTGTTCAAGTGACACGGAACGCTGTGAGAATGTGCAGAGTGTCACCTGTTGGTTATGTTGTGAGTCGAGTGATTGTGAAGAGCTATGATGTGGGTGGGACTAGGTAAGGCAGTGCCACTGGTCGGTGTTGTGCATTGCACCAAGTGTTCAAGTGACACGAAACGCTGTGAGAATGTGCAGAGTGTCACCTGTTGGTTATGTTGTGAGTCGAGTGATTGTGAAGAGCTATGATGTGGGTGGGACTAGGTAAGGCAGTGACACGGAACGCTGTGAGAATGTGCAGAGTGTCACCTGTTGGTTATGTTGTGAGTCGAGTGATTGTGAGGAGCTATGATGTGGGTGGGACTAGGTAAGGCAGTGCCACTGGTCGGTGTTGTGCATTGCACCAAGTGTTCAAGTGACACGGAACGCTGTGAGAATGTGCAGAGTGTCACCTGTTGGTTATGTTGTGAGTCGAGTGATTGTGAAGAGCTATGATGTGGGTGGGACTAGGTAAGGCAGTGCCACTGGTCGGTGTTGTGCATTGCACCAAGTGTTCAAGTGACACGGAACGCTGTGAGAATATGCAGAGTGTCACCTGTTGGTTATGTTGTGAGTCGAGTGATTGTGAACAACTCTGATGTGGTTGGGACTCGATCCGGCGCCCATTAACACTGCAGGACAGATCCAACGCCTTAGACCACTCGACCACAAGAAAAATGATAGGGAATGCACTTTTTTTTACTTTAACCTCCATTTACCCCACTCATATCCATCTTCATCCTACATCTATTTACACTGTTATTTTTCCACTGACCCTGCTCACGCTCATTTATCAACCGTCTTCTCTAGTTAAAGCATTCCAGGTCACCGAATGTTATCGGCGATTACTTGATGCTACACTGGAAACTGCATGATGTAGCTGATAATTCTACTGGAAGATTAAGCCTGCTTTAAATACTCAGTTAACGGGATGATATTATTATTCGTATAATTATTATTCATTGGAATCAGATATAAAGGAAATTAGCTTGAACAAAGTTGGTTGATGAGCAGCAGCAGCAGCAGCATCAGCAGCAGCCGCAGTGACATTTGGAACATGCACCATTTTTGTCTACAAAGTCTGCATATTTAAAGCCAAAGTGACAGTTTTATTATTCGGTGAGTCTCATGTATGTATTTATTGTTGTTATTTGTTAATTCGTCATATTGTATATTTCAATGCTGAGCTTATTGTTATTGGTGTTGTTATTATTTCTTGGTGTCATGTTATTTGATAATTGACTGAACCTTTTATGTAAGTGTATTCCATGGGTGCCATCTCTGTAGCTTTAGCTGTATTTAATGCTGTAAAGTGTGAACTATGGTTTGCACGCTTAGAAAGTTGTTTTGCTTTGTGTTGTTGGAAAGAGAATTACAAGTGAGAGCAGGAAATTTAGTTAGACAAAGTGGTTGCTGCCGGACAACGTTATTGAATAAGTGCCTGGTGTTATTTTTAAGTAGGATGTTGACTCACCATACGAGTCCCACCCACATCATAGCTGTTCACAATCACTCCAGTCACAACATAACCACCAGGTGACACTCTGCACATTCTCACAGCGTTCCGTGTCACTTGAACACTTGGTGCAATGCACAACACCGACCAGTGGCACTGCCTTACCTAGTCACATTCACAGACAACATGGTCTCACAGTATGCTACTACTGTGATGTATGCTGATCAGTGTATTCCTAGTTGTTCCTCAAATATATACTCAGCTTGACTATCATCACTAAGTACAACCGTAACAGGCTTTCTTGCAGCATCTTTCCTACGTCCAGTAAGACGCATACAAATACGTGCTCGTACTAGAGGATCATGTGAATCCAAGCATGTGCTCCACAACAAGCGTCAGTCTTCTATTCAGCCTCTCCACCGATGGCTGATAGGAATACACTGATCAGCATACATCAGAGTAGTAGCATACTGTGAGACCATGTTGTCTGTGAATGTGACTAGGTAAGGCAGTGCCACTGGTCGGTGTTGTGCATTGCACCAAGTGTTGAAGTGACACGGAACGCTGTGAGAATGTGCAGAGTGTCACCTGTTGGTTATGTTGTGAGTCGAGTGATTGTGAAGAGCTATGATGTGGGTGGGACTAGGTAAGGCAGTGCCACTGGTCGGTGTTGTGCATTGCACCAAGTGTTCAAGTGACACGGAACGCTGTGAGAATGTGCAGAGTGTCACCTGTTGGTTATGTTGTGAGTCGAGTGATTGTGAAGAGCTATGATGTGGGTGGGACTAGGTAAGGCAGTGATACTGGTCGGTGTCGTGCATTGCACTAAGTGTTCAAGTGACACGGAACGCTGTGAGAATGTGCAGAGTGTCACCTGTTGGTTATGTTGTGAGTCGAGTGATTGTGAAGAGCTATGATGTGGGTGGGACTAGGTAAGGCAGTGCCACTGGTCGGTGTTGTGCATTGCACCAAGTGTTCAAGTGACACGAAACGCTGTGAGAATGTGCAGAGTGTCACCTGTTGGTTATGTTGTGAGTCGAGTGATTGTGAAGAGCTATGATGTGGGTGGGACTAGGTAAGGCAGTGACACGGAACGCTGTGAGAATGTGCAGAGTGTCACCTGTTGGTTATGTTGTGAGTCGAGTGATTGTGAGGAGCTATGATGTGGGTGGGACTAGGTAAGGCAGTGCCACTGGTCGGTGTTGTGCATTGCACCAAGTGTTCAAGTGACACGGAACGCTGTGAGAATGTGCAGAGTGTCACCTGTTGGTTATGTTGTGAGTCGAGTGATTGTGAAGAGCTATGATGTGGGTGGGACTAGGTAAGGCAGTGCCACTGGTCGGTGTTGTGCATTGCACCAAGTGTTCAAGTGACACGGAACGCTGTGAGAATATGCAGAGTGTCACCTGTTGGTTATGTTGTGAGTCGAGTGATTGTGAACAACTCTGATGTGGTTGGGACTCGATCCGGCGCCCATTAACACTGCAGGACAGATCCAACGCCTTAGACCACTCGACCACAAGAAAAATGATAGGGAATGCACTTTTTTTTACTTTAACCTCCATTTACCCCACTCATATCCATCTTCATCCTACATCTATTTACACTGTTATTTTTCCACTGACCCTGCTCACGCTCATTTATCAACCGTCTTCTCTAGTTAAAGCATTCCAGGTCACCGAATGTTATCGGCGATTACTTGATGCTACACTGGAAACTGCATAATGTAGCTGATAATTCTACTGGAAGATTAAGCCTGCTTTAAATACTCAGTTAACGGGATGATATTATTATTCGTATAATTATTATTCATTGGAATCAGATATAAAGGAAATTAGCTTGAACAAAGTTGGTTGATGAGCAGCAGCAGCAGCAGCATCAGCAGCAGCCGCAGTGACATTTGGAACATGCACCATTTTTGTCTACAAAGTCTGCATATTTAAAGCCAAAGTGACAGTTTTATTATTCGGTGAGTCTCATGTATGTATTTATTGTTGTTATTTGTTAATTCGTCATATTGTATATTTCAATGCTGAGCTTATTGTTATTGGTGTTGTTATTATTTCTTGGTGTCATGTTATTTGATAATTGACTGAACCTTTTATGTAAGTGTATTCCATGGGTGCCATCTCTGTAGCTTTAGCTGTATTTAATGCTGTAAAGTGTGAACTATGGTTTGCACGCTTAGAAAGTTGTTTTGCTTTGTGTTGTTGGAAAGAGAATTACAAGTGAGAGCAGGAAATTTAGTTAGACAAAGTGGTTGCTGCCGGACAACGTTATTGAATAAGTGCCTGGTGTTATTTTTAAGTAGGATGTTGACTCACCATACGAGTCGCACCCACATCATAGCTGTTCACAATCACTCCAGTCACACCATAACCACCAGGTGACACTCTGCACATTCTCACAGCGTTCCGTGTCACTTGAACACTTGGTGCAATGCACAACACCGACCAGTGGCACTGCCTTACCTAGTCACATTCACAGACAACATGGTCTCACAGTATGCTACTACTGTGATGTATGCTGATCAGTGTATTCCTAGTTGTTCCTCAAATATATACTCAGCTTGACTATCATCACTAAGTACAACCGTAACAGGCTTTCTTGCAGCATCTTTCCTACGTCCAGTAAGACGCATACAAATACGTGCTCGTACTAGAGGATCATGTGAATCCAAGCATGTGCTCCACAACAAGCGTCAGTCTTCTATTCAGCCTCTCCACCGATGGCTGATAGGAATACACTGATCAGCATACATCAGAGTAGTAGCATACTGTGAGACCATGTTGTCTGTGAATGTGACTAGGTAAGGCAGTGCCACTGGTCGGTGTTGTGCATTGCACCAAGTGTTCAAGTGACACGGAACGCTGTGAGAATGTGCAGAGTGTCACCTGTTGGTTATGTTGTGAGTCGAGTGATTGTGAAGAGCTATGATGTGGGTGGGACTAGGTAAGGCAGTGCCACTGGTCGGTGTTGTGCATTGCACCAAGTGTTCAAGTGACACGGAACGCTGTGAGAATGTGCAGAGTGTCACCTGTTGGTTATGTTGTGAGTCGAGTGATTGTGAAGAGCTATGATGTGGGTGGGACTAGGTAAGGCAGTGCCACTGGTCGGTGTTGTGCATTGCACCAAGTGTTCAAGTGACACGGAACGCTGTGAGAATGTGCAGAGTGTCACCTGTTGGTTATGTTGTGACTCGAGTGATTGTGAAGAGCTATGATGTGGGTGGGACTAGGTAAGGCAGTGCCACTGGTCGGTGTTGTGCATTGCACCAAGTGTTCAAGTGACACGAAACGCTGTGAGAATATGCAGAGTGTCACCTGTTGGTTATGTTGTGAGTCGAGTGATTGTGAACAACTCTGATGTGGTTGGGACTCGATCCGGCGCCCATTAACACTGCAGGACAGATCCAACGCCTTAGACCACTCGACCACAAGAAAAATGATAGGGAATGCACTTTTTTTTACTTTAACCTCCATTTACCCCACTCATATCCATCTTCATCCTACATCTATTTACACTGTTATTTTTTCCACTGACCCTGCTCACGCTCATTTATCAACCGTCTTCTCTAGTTAAAGCATTCCAGGTCACCGAATGTTATCGGCGATTACTTGATGCTACACTGGAAACTGCATAATGTAGCTGATAATTCTACTGGAAGATTAAGCCTGCTTTAAATACTCAGTTAACGGGATGATAATATTATTCGTATAATTATTATTCATTGGAATCAGATATAAAGGAAATTAGCTTGAACAAAGTTGGTTGATGAGCAGCAGCAGCAGCAGCATCAGCAGCAGCCGCAGTGACATTTGGAACATGCACCATTTTTGTCTACAAAGTCTGCATATTTAAAGCCAAAGTGACAGTTTTATTATTCGGTGAGTCTCATGTATGTATTTATTGTTGTTATTTGTTAATTCGTCATATTGTATATTTCAATGCTGAGCTTATTGTTATTGGTGTTGTTATTATTTCTTGGTGTCATGTTATTTGATAATTGACTGAACCTTTTATGTAAGTGTATTCCATGGGTGCCATCTCTGTAGCTTTAGCTGTATTTAATGCTGTAAAGTGTGAACTATGGTTTGCACGCTTAGAAAGTTGTTTTGCTTTGTGTTGTTGGAAAGAGAATTACAAGTGAGAGCAGGAAATTTAGTTAGACAAAGTGGTTGCTGCCGGACAACGTTATTGAATAAGTGCCTGGTGTTATTTTTAAGTAGGATGTTGACTCACCATACGAGTCGCACCCACATCATAGCTGTTCACAATCACTCCAGTCACACCATAACCACCAGGTGACACTCTCACATTCTCACAGCGTTCCGTGTCACTTGAACACTTGGTGCAATGCACAACACCGACCAGTGGCACTGCCTTACCTAGTCACATTCACAGACAACATGGTCTCACAGTATGCTACTACTGTGATGTATGCTGATCAGTGTATTCCTAGTTGTTCCTCAAATATATACTCAGCTTGACTATCATCACTAAGTACAACCGTAACAGGCTTTCTTGCAGCATCTTTCCTACGTCCAGTAAGACGCATACAAATACGTGCTCGTACTAGAGGATCATGTGAATCCAAGCATGTGCTCCACAACAAGCGTCAGTCTTCTATTCAGCCTCTCCACCGATGGCTGATAGGAATACACTGATCAGCATACATCAGAGTAGTAGCATACTGTGAGACCATGTTGTCTGTGAATGTGACTAGGTAAGGCAGTGCCACTGGTCGGTGTTGTGCATTGCACCAAGTGTTGAAGTGACACGGAACGCTGTGAGAATGTGCAGAGTGTCACCTGTTGGTTATGTTGTGAGTCGAGTGATTGTGAAGAGCTATGATGTGGGTGGGACTAGGTAAGGCAGTGCCACTGGTCGGTGTTGTGCATTGCACCAAGTGTTCAAGTGACACGGAACGCTGTGAGAATGTGCAGAGTGTCACCTGTTGGTTATGTTGTGAGTCGAGTGATTGTGAAGAGCTATGATGTGGGTGGGACTAGGTAAGGCAGTGCCACTGGTCGGTGTTGTGCATTGCACCAAGTGTTCAAGTGACACGGAACGCTGTGAGAATGTGCAGAGTGTCACCTGTTGGTTATGGTGTGACTGGAGTGATTGTGAAGAGCTATGATGTGGGTGGGACTAGGTAAGGCAGTGCCACTGGTCGGTGTCGTGCATTGCACCAAGTGTTCAAGTGACACGGAACGCTGTGAGAATGTGCAGAGTGTCACCTGTTGGTTATGTTGTGAGTCGAGTGATTGTGAAGAGCTATGATGTGGGTGGGACTAGGTAAGGCAGTGCCACTGGTCGGTGTTGTGCATTGCACCAAGTGTTCAAGTGACACGGAACGCTGTGAGAATGTGCAGAGTGTCACCTGTTGGTTATTTTGTGCCTCGAATGATTGTGAACAACTCTGATGTGGTTGGGACTCGATCCGGCGCCCATTAACACTGCAGGACAGATCCAACGCCTTAGACCACTCGACCACAAGAAAAATGATAGGAAATGCACATTTTTTTTTACTTTAACCTCCATTTATCCCACTCATATCCATCTTCATCGTACATCTATTTACACTGTTATTTTTCCACTGACCCTGCTCACGCTCATTTATCAACCGTCTTCTCTAGTTAAAGCATTCCAGGTCACCGAATGTTATCGGCGATTACTTGATGCTACACTGGAAACTGCATAATGTAGCTGATAATTCTACTGGAAGATTAAGCCTGCTTTAAATACTCAGTTAACGGGATGATAATATTATTTGTATAATTATTATTCATTGGAATCAGATATAAAGGAAATTAGCTTGAACAAAGTTGGTTGATGAGCAGCAGCAGCAGCAGCATCAGCAGCAGCCGCAGTGACATTTGGAACATGCACCATTTTTGTCTACAAAGTCTGCATATTTAAAGCCAAAGTGACAGTTTTATTATTCGGTGAGTCTCATGTATGTATTTATTGTTGTTATTTGTTAATTCGTCATATTGTATATTTCAATGCTGAGCTTATTGTTATTGGTGTTGTTATTATTTCTTGGTATCATGTTATTTGATAATTGACTGAACCTTTTATGTAAGTGTATTCCATGGGTGCCATCTCTGTAGCTTTAGCTGTATTTAATGCTGTAAAGTGTGAACTATGGTTTGCACGCTTAGAAAGTTGTTTTGCTTTGTGTTGTTGGAAAGAGAATTACAAGTGAGAGCAGGAAATTTAGTTAGACAAAGTGGTTGCTGCCGGACAACGTTATTGAATAAGTGCCTGGTGTTATTTTTAAGTAGGATGTTGACTCACCATACGAGTCCCAACCACATCAGAGTTGTTCACAATCACTCGAGGCAGAACATAACCAACAGGTGACACTCTTCACATTCTCACAGCGTTCCGTGTCACTTGAACACTTGGTGCAATGCACAACACCGACCAGTGGCACTGCCTTACCTAGTCACATTCACAGACAACATGGTCTCACAGTATGCTACTACTGTGATGTATGCTGATCAGTGTATTCCTAGTTGTTCCTCAAATATATACTCAGCTTGACTATCATCACTAAGTACAACCGTAACAGGCTTTCTTGCAGCATCTTTCCTACGTCCAGTAAGACGCATACAAATACGTGCTCGTACTAGAGGATCATGTGAATCCAAGCATGTGCTCCACAACAAGCGTCAGTCTTCTATTCAGCCTCTCCACCGATGGCTGATAGGAATACACTGATCAGCATACATCAGAGTAGTAGCATACTGTGAGACCATGTTGTCTGTGAATGTGACTAGGTAAGGCAGTGCCACTGGTCGGTGTCGTGCATTGCACCAAGTGTTCAAGTGACACGGAACGCTGTGAGAATGTGCAGAGTGTCACCTGTTGGTTATGGTGTGAGTCGAGTGATTGTGAAGAGCTATGATGTGGGTGGGACTAGGTAAGGCAGTGCCACTGGTCGGTGTTGTGCATTGCACCAAGTGTTCAAGTGACACGGAACGCTGTGAGAATGTGCAGAGTGTCACCTGTTGGTTATGTTGTGCCTCGAATGATGGTGAACAACTCTGATGTGGTTGGGACTCGATCCGGCGCCCATTAACACTGCAGGACAGATCCAACGCCTTAGACCACTCGACCACAAGAAAAATGATAGGAAATGCACATTTTTTTTACTTTAACCTCCATTTATCCCACTCATATCCATCTTCATCCTACATCTATTTACACTGTTATTTTTCCACTGACCCTGCTCACTCTCGTTTATGAACCGTCTTCTCTAGTTAAAGCATTCCAGGTCACCGAATGTTATCGGCGATTACTTGATGCTACACTGGAAACTGCATGATGTAGCTGATAATTCTACTGGAAGATTAAGCCTGCTTTAAATACTCAGTTAACGGGATGATAATATTATTCTTATAATTATTATTCATTGGAATCAGATATAAAGGAAATTAGCTTGAACAAAGTTGGTTGATGAGCAGCAGCAGCAGCAGCATCAGCAGCAGCCGCAGTGACATTTGGAACATGCACCATTTTTGTCTACAAAGTCTGCATATTTAAAGCCAAAGTGACAGTTTTATTATTCGGTGAGTCTCATGTATGTATTTATTGTTGTTATTTGTTAATTCGTCATATTGTATATTTCAATGCTGAGCTTATTGTTATTGGTGTTGTTATTATTTCTTGGTGTCATGTTATTTGATAATTGACTGAACCTTTTATGTAAGTGTATTCCATGGGTGCCATCTCTGTAGCTTTAGCTGTATTTAATGCTGTAAAGTGTGAACTATGGTTTGCACGCTTAGAAAGTTGTTTTGCTTTGTGTTGTTGGAAAGAGAATTACAAGTGAGAGCAGGAAATTTAGTTAGACAAAGTGGTTGCTGCCGGACAACGTTATTGAATAAGTGCCTGGTGTTATTTTTAAGTAGGATGTTGACTCACCATACGAGTCCCAACCACATCAGAGTTGTTCACAATCACTCGAGGCAGAACATAACCACCAGGTGACACTCTTCACATTCTCACAGCGTTCCGTGTCACTTGAACACTTGGTGCAATGCACAACACCGACCAGTGGCACTGCCTTACCTAGTCACATTCACAGACAACATGGTCTCACAGTATGCTACTACTCTGATGTATGCTGATCAGTGTATTCCTATCAGCCATCGGTGGAGAGGCTGAATAGAAGACTGACGCTTGTTGTGGAGCACATGCTTGGATTCACATGATCCTCTAGTACGAGCACGTATTTGTATGCGTCTTACTGGACGTAGGAAAGATGCTGCAAGAAAGCCTGTTACGGTTGTACTTAGTGATGATAGCCAAGCTGAGTATATATTTGAGGAACAACTAGGAATACACTGATCAGCATACATCAGAGTAGTAGCATACTGTGAGACCATGTTGTCTGTGAATGTGACTAGGTAAGGCAGTTCCAGTGGTCGGTGTTGTGCATTGCACCAAGTGTTCAAGTGACACGGAACGCTGTGAGAATGTGCAGAGTGTCACCTGTTGGTTATTTTGTGCCTCGAATGATTGTGAACAACTCTGATGTGGTTGGGACTCGATCCGGCGCCCATTAACACTGCAGGACAGATCCAACGCCTTAGACCACTCGACCACAAGAAAAATGATAGGAAGTGCACATTTTTTTTTACTTTAACCTCCATTTATCCCACTCATATCCATCTTCATCGTACATCTATTTACACTGTTATTTTTCCACTGACCCTGCTCACGCTCATTTATCAACCGTCTTCTCTAGTTAAAGCATTCCAGGTCACCGAATGTTATCGGCGATTACCTGATGCTACACTGGAAACTGCATGATGTAGCTGATAATTCTACTGGAAGATTAAGCCTGCTTTAAATACTCAGTTAACGGGATGATAATATTATTCTTATAATTATTATTCATTGGAATCAGATATAAAGGAAATTAGCTTGAACAAAGTTGGTTGATGAGCAGCAGCAGCAGCAGCATCAGCAGCAGCCGCAGTGACATTTGGAACATGCACCATTTTTGTCTACAAAGTCTGCATATTTAAAGCCAAAGTGACAGTTTTATTATTCGGTGAGTCTCATGTATGTATTTATTGTTGTTATTTGTTAATTCGTCATATTGTATATTTCAATGCTGAGCTTATTGTTATTGGTGTTGTTATTATTTCTTGGTGTCATGTTATTTGATAATTGACTGAACCTTTTATGTAAGTGTATTCCATGGGTGCCATCTCTGTAGCTTTAGCTGTATTTAATGCTGTAAAGTGTGAACTATGGTTTGCACGCTTAGAAAGTTGTTTTGCTTTGTGTTGTTGGAAAGAGAATTACAAGTGAGAGCAGGAAATTTAGTTAGACAAAGTGGTTGCTGCCGGACAACGTTATTGAATAAGTGCCTGGTGTTATTTTTAAGTAGGATGTTGACTCACCATACGAGTCCCAACCACATCAGAGTTGTTCACAATCACTCGAGGCAGAACATAACCACCAGGTGACACTCTTCACATTCTCACAGCGTTCCGTGTCACTTGAACACTTGGTGCAATGCACAACACCGACCACTGGAACTGCCTTACCTAGTCACATTCACAGACAACATGGTCTCACAGTATGCTACTACTGTGATGTATGCTGATCAGTGTATTCCTAGTTGTTCCTCAAATATATACTCAGCTTGACTATCATCACTAAGTACAACCGTAACAGGCTTTCTTGCAGCATCTTTCCTACGTCCAGTAAGACGCATACAAATACGTGCTCGTACTAGAGGATCATGTGAATCCAAGCATGTGCTCCACAACAAGCGTCAGTCTTCTATTCAGCCTCTCCACCGATGGCTGATAGGAATACACTGATCAGCATACATCAGAGTAGTAGCATACTGTGAGACCATGTTGTCTTTGAATGTGTGTAGGTAAGATAGAGTGGTAGTAACGACGGAACGAAAAGGTACAATCAGAAGAAATCTTTCAGGTAAAGGAGACACGACCACTTTTTATGAAGAAAGTAAAAGAAGGTTACAGTAGGTTCGCCACTGGCTCCTATTCTGAGCCATATCTGATAACGTCTCTCGCCACTGTGTAGCACCATCTCTCAGACCCCACCAGGGAGTCGTGAAGGACCAACAGAAGCCAGTCCTTTGCAGCTTTCTTCCATCCCGCGACACCATGTCATGCACTGACCACCTCTCCGCTTCTTCCAACCAGTCCCAGAGTCGGCACATAATGCACGACGTGGAATTCTCTGGGACGACATTCGGAGAACATGTCCAAGCCACCGAAGTCGGTGTTTCAAGATGGTGACACCAATTGAATTATCATCTCTGTGCCCGAACACACGATGCCGAACCTCTGCATTACTGACATGGTGTTGCCACTGAATGTCAGCAATCCTTCGGAGACAGCGATGATCGAACACAGAGAGTCGTCTAACGTCCTCAACTCGGAGAGGCCAGGTTTCACAAGCATAGAGCAAAACTGCTCTCACCGACGCGTTGTAGATCCGGCCTTTTACAGCCAGACTAACATCACGAAGGCGCCAAAGGTGGCCCAGATTGGCATAAGCCGCTCTGGCTTTCACTATTCGTGCATTGATCTCATCACTCACACCCCCACCAGCACTTATGCAGCTACCCAGATACACGAACTTCTCAACTACTTCTATCTGCTCACCATCCAGGGTGAGTACAGGATTAGAATCCTGCCAGTCTTGTAGAAGTACTTTGCACTTCGAAGGTGCAAAGCACATACCATACCTACGGACACTGATTGCCAACTGATTAAGTGCGGATTGCATGCCTTGGGCATTATCGCACAGTAAGACAATATCGTCCGCATACTCAAGGTCGAGAAGTCTTTCTCCAGGCAACAGATCCACACCCCCATTACTTACATTCATCGGAGCTGTTTCCAGAATGTCATCGATGGCAAAGTTGAAGAGGAATGGTGAGATTGGGCAACCCTGCCTAACCCCACTGCTCGAATGGAACAATGGAGAGAGGTGGTTGTATGCCCTCACTCTGCCTGAGGTGTTTTTATATAGGGCTTTCAGGATGTTAATAAACTTCTCAGGCACACCCTTCTTCAATAGACAATCCCAGAGAACAGTCCTGTCCAACGAATCGAAGGCAGCCCTGATGTCAAGAAACACTACGATTGTTGGCCTTTGAAAAGTATGGCGGTGTTCTAACATTTGGCGGAGGGTGAAGATATGATCAATACATCCTCGACCAGAACGAAACCCAGCCTGCTCCTCGAGAGTCAATCTTTCTCGGGTTTTGAACAACCTACGAAGTATGACGGAAGCCAATAGCTTGGACGCAATCGGAAGTAGACTTATCCCCCGATAGTTGTTACAGGAACGACGTGAACCCTTTTTAAAGATAGGGACAACTATCGACTCATTCCATAACGTTGGCACACTCTCTAGTTCCCAAACCTTTGTAAACAACGTCGTCAATTCCTTAGTCAAAAGTCACCACCATCTTTAAAAAGAGCCGGAGGTAAGTCATCTGGGCCAGGTGATTTGTAACGCTTCAAGAGTTGGAGTTCCTTGCGGACTTCTTGCTGCCAGTGGCTCGGATGAACTGGAAGAGCTTCCGGTAGTTACCAGATGCAGCTGCTGCTTCCAGCTCGTTAGCACGCATCGACCACCAGGCTTCTCGGTCCTTACGCAAGCTTTGCCCAATTTCCTTACGTAACATCCTTCGTTTATGGTCAAACTCACGGTCACCCGGAGTAGACCGACGGGCTTCGATGAGTTGTAAGGAACCTGGAGAAACCCAGTGCTTAAAAGCGGGACGTTTCGCAAACCCACAACTGACTGTTCTCGCCATTTTCATGGCGTCATGCAATTGCAACCAATGCTCATCTATACTTTTCGGTGGAATGGTAACTAGCCTAGAGGCTAGCTCGGTTCGATACTTACTTGCAACAGAAGTTGCAACCAGCTTGCTAACATCAATCTTTTGGTGGTGGTCACTTCGTTGGCCACTGAAAAGTAAGGCAAGATTGGCGCAGACCAAGGCATGGTCAGAGTCCAGATAGGTACTCCAAAAGGAGCGGCAGTCTTGTACACAACCACGCCAGCGGTAGCTGATCGCGATGTGATCAATCTGAGTCCAGGCTTGAGATGCAGAGGGAGGACGCCAGGTGGCACATCGGCGATGACTGTGCCGAAAGTTAGTGCTAGCCAGAAACAGGTTGTGGTCTGTGCAGAGTTGCAGTAGACGGTCCCCGTTATCTGACCTGCGACCAACGAGTCCCCATCGGCCACCTAAACGACTCTTCTGTGTCTAGACGCCCGACCTGAGCATTCAAGTCTCCGGCTAGTACTACAATATCTGTCGAACGCACTTTCTGGAGAAGAACTGATAACTGGTGGTAAAACTCATCCTTGATTGCATCCGGGCTGCAATCTGTCGGAGCATAGGCGGAGATAACGAAAAGACATCGTTTCTCACGCCGATTTCTTCCCACTTTGATGGAACTTTCTAATCTAACAGCACATAACCGACTGTTAATGGGGATCCAATCGACTAGTGCTGCCTCAGCTCTAGCGCTTAGTGCGACACCAACGCCAGCAAGACCGGACGAAGATGCCACAGGGTCCCCGGATAAGCGCACGTAAAACAAGCTTTTCGAAGCGACAGATGGAGAGCGAATTTGTAGTACTTCACCAGAATCTTGAATACGGGTCTCGGATAGACAACAAACATCAATATTAAGACTTTCCAAAGACATAGCCAGCCCTATCTGTTGTCCGACCTGCATAAATGTGCGAACGTTGAAGGCAGCCAGTTTGAATGGTGCACGTGGTTTCAGAAAAACTGCTTCAGTCCTCGTATTCGGTGGTAACATACAATTTTCAACCGGACAGTGACTCGAGAACGTTTAGATACAGTCGAATTTCCACCAAAGACGAGCCGCTGTATAAGTATATAAGAGGGTGAATAATGTGGAAGATAATAATAATAATAATGATAATAATAATAATAATAATGACAATAATAATAATAATAATAATGACAATAATAGTAGTAATAATAATAATAGTATTAATAATGACAATAATTCTAATGATAATAATCTGAATCAATTGTTTGTTTTTCAAAGCGAGGAAGGTAATCTCCATAGGCATAAAGAGTTCATCAATTTGTGTGTGGGCTGTGATACTGCGCGGGTGCCCAAACCGAAGCAGGTGGTTATCTTAGGGGCCACTCCCCGAGCCTTTGACCTAAAGGTCTAACCCACAAGGCAGTGGAGCATCGTAAGGAGATGCAGTCCCATGGTAGCCGGTGACCAACGATTGGTTCATACGCCATTTGTTCCCGCAGGATACTGGAGCCCATGTGCACCATTGATTTGGAATCCGGTTAAAGCGCCGGACATTTGCCCGGTCCTGACATTTTATAAACGATTGAAGGGATGTCATCGGCACCAGAACTCGCATTTGGCTTAAGGGTTTTAATGGCGGTATGTATACTCCTAATGTCGAAGTTTATGGTACTAAGATAGTTTTTGCCGGTGCACTTTATGTCGATATCTGGAGCATCAGATGTATTCCGATTGTGAGGAAACCATTCACTTAATAGTTCACATATGACGGTTTGGTCATTATACGTTACTCCATCGTGCAGTAAGGAGTGAATGTTGTGGTCTGTGTTCTTTCTTATGCGTTTCGTGAGGAGACGACATAGGGCTTGGGCTTTAGATGCAGCAGCGAGCGCAGTACGTTCCTCTACCTGTTTATGCTTGTTGTGTTGACTTTGTACTCCGTCAAGTACAGAGTATATCTGGTGCAGGGCACTGAAGTCTTTTATATTTAGTACATCCTTTTCGGTTTTCGTAGTTTAGACCTAGTCTTTTAGTTTACATAGGGAGTAATTGTTTTAAAACCAATTTTAGAGGGTATAGTAGTGTCTAGTGCAGATTTGGTGGTGATATTGAATATTTCTAATGTTTCTAAGAGGTTATTACTGGTAAAGAAACTGCCCCAGTCAGAGTGCTTTATTAGAAATCGAAAGTTTTCCCAGTCAGCGTTTGCATAGTCTCTATATTGGAATCGCGTGTTTAATGTCTTTAATTTGTTGCATATGGCAAGAATCGGAATGGTGCAGAGGACTATTTTATGATCGCTGTTGTGAAACTTTTCGCCAACCACCATTGATGTTGGTGTGACATTATGACAGAATATCAAGTCAAGAATGTTGTGATTTCGTGTAGGCAGGTGTACATGTTGTTGCCAGCCGTGTATGTCTAAGGACCTAAGTATGCTTTCAAAGCACAATGGGCCAGAATGTGTTTTCCAGTTGATGGTGGGAAGGTTGAAATCACCACATACAATTTTGTAAGTGAAGTCAAGCGAGGCAGGCTGAGCAAATGACTCACTTATAATAGTGTCAGTTGAACTAGGAGTGTTTGGAGCTCGATATATGCATCCGATTAGTATTTTACATTCATGAGTGTGCACAGTAAGCCGTATCGATTCAGGAAGTTTGCTGAGGACGTGGTCGCTATAGATTTCCGCTCTCAAATTTTTTGATACATAAACGAGACAACCACCACTCTTCTTGGTGACTCAATCACAGCGGAAGAGCTCAGAGGTGTCTATTTGTAGATATGTGTCTGTGGTATCGGAGGACAGGCAACTTTCCGTTATCAAAACAAGTGAGGGGTTGTTTAGAAGTAATAGGGTGCGTAGGTAAGTCATCTTACAGGGCGGGTTTATTGCGCAGCCGTTCGCTCCGTTATAGTTTGTGGATGTGAAGCGTGGCCATTAAGAGTAAAGGATATTAGTGGGTCACTGGCATTTGGTTATAGGTGTCTACGAAGCATTGTCCGTGTATTTTGCTTTGCAACCACGGAGTAAGCAATGTCTGGGTTAAGAATAGAGTGCCAGGTGAGGATAGGGAACCGACTGGTGAGGTAGTAAGTCCTCATCAACTGAGGTGGTTGGGATGTGTTACGTATACCCAGCCACCGTTTACCTCGACGAGTGATGTTTTCTGGTGCAGCAGTTGCTAGCTAGAAGAAAGATAGGGGCGACCGAGCCAAAACATGGCATCAGTACGTGATGTTACTGACAATTGGACTTAGCCATGTTAGCAAGTATAGATTACCTGGTTGTGGTCCGCGTGATTATCGTAACCAATGGTCAGACTTTGAATGACATGGCTCAAAATTGTTTGGAATGGCGCATGTGCATCTATTTTTGTCTTCCCCGACATAATGAAACTCTACATTCCTCATAACATATTTTTGTTTATATTGCGCTTATTTAGATTTTCTTTTTAGGTCGTCTGTTCGACGCTTAGTTTTTTCTATTCCCACTGTTACTGTTACTGCCTGTACTATCATGAGATTTGGCCTGACAAATTTATCTCTGTGTTAATGAGGTATGACAACTTGAACAGATGCACATACGTACAGGTTCTACATTTATGACTGACTGGTATTCTCAGAAACCTACCACTCTTCAGATTTTAACAGGTTGGTTCACAATCTGATGGTTTGTCGTTGAAGCTCTGCCTACTATCGTGTTTTATAAACACTCATCACAATACATTTACCGACATGTAACAACTGAACAATTATTTAGCATTACTTATTGAAGATTTAGTCAACTGACACGACGACCAGTTCATTATTTCGGCTTTCTGATAATCTTCGCTCTCAACCTCACATATGTCTGCTTGCATTTCGCTGGACGCAGAAAAGCCGCACAAAAGGACCCATTAGAACTGAATTGAGTAACGAGAAAACCAAAAGTAGGTTCCAGGAACAACTGAGGTCACACTTAGGTAGTTCGGAAAACGAGGCTGACCCAGATGTTGCTTGGAAAGATATACAAGCAGCTGTGGAAATAGCAGTGACATCTATTAGTGATTTAGGCCACAGGGTTACAAAGAACCAATGGATTCCTTTCAAGGTCTATTGCACTGATGGATTCTCGTAAACTCATCCCATCGGGTTCTGAACACGATGAAGAGCGAAAACAAATCAGATCTAGGTTAAGCAAAAGTCTAAGGAACGACCGTGAGCAGTGGTGGGCAACGAAAGCAAAAGAGATGGAAAAGGCGGCGGCTATATGGAACACAAGACAGCTTTACAGATTAATAAAAGAAACTGGAATTACTAAGTCAAATGTAAGTGAGAATATCTCGGAAAAAGACGACACTCATCTGCTCCCAGTCCAGACGTTTAGAAAGATCGGCGAAACACATTAAAAAGCAGTTCAGCTGGCCTCCAGCTACTCTACAACTACCCATCATTCCCAGACAGTGTGAATGGAACATTGAAGTAGGTCCCCAACTCTAGCATAAGTTCAAAAGGCTATAGCTAGTCTGAAACGAGGAATGGCAGTTGGTCCAGATGGATTGGCTCTAGAGGTCTTTAAGGATGGTGGACCAATCTTAGCGATTAGGTGGACTAATATTTTGGCTAAGATCTGGGAGTTAGACGTTATTCCATCTGACTGGTCACAATCACTTATCGTCACAATATATAAGGTAGGGTTAAAATCATCATGTGACAACCATAGAGGGATTAGTTTAACTAATATAGTATCTAAAGTACTAGCCTCGATAATTATTGGACGCCCAACTAAGACTCGTGAACTGCAGACACGAGAAAATCAGTCTGTCTTCAGACCTGGTCATGGATGCATAGACCACATATTCACCATTCGTCAGGTTCTAGAACACAGGCATACTTATCGGCGTCCGACAATGGTGGTCTTTCTTGACTTAAAAGCAGCAGTTGACTCCGTAGACCGCGACATTCTGTGGCAGTGCCTGTCATTGAAAGGCGTACCTCAGAAGTACGTAAACCTTGTGAGGGCTCTTTACCCGAACACCACTAGTCGAGTCAGAGCTGATGGCGACTTGTCATCTGGTTTTGCGTCCGTCAAGGCTGCCCACTTTCTCCATTTTTGTTTAACTTCATCACAGACCTACTGATGGAAATAACATTCACGTCGACTGAATTCTCGGGTATTGATCTCCTTCCAGGAGGTCCACTTGTCGACTTGGAATACGCAGACAACATAGTCCTGTTTGGTGAAGACACTGATAAAATGAAGAGTCTTCTGGTGGCACTAAGCAACCAGAATGTTTAGAATGAGCTTCTCTCCCTCTAAATGCAAGTTGTTGCTCCAGGACTGGCCTGCGTCAACATCTGAACTAAATACAGGGAGTGAAGTAGTCGAACGCGTTGACAACTTCACTTGTCTTTGAAGTCTAATTAGCCCTAATGGGTTGGTGTCTGACGAAATCTCAGCACGGATTCGGAAAGCTCGTTTTGCTTTTGCTAACTTACGTCATGTATGGTGAAGGCGAGATATCCGTCTATCAATAAAAGGACAAGTGTACTGCGCGGCAGTTCGTTCTGCTCTATTTTACGGCCACGAAACATGGCCATTAAGAGTAGAAGACACTCGTAAGCTACTAGTGTTTGACCACAGATGTCTTGCCCCCAAATGCCCTGGTATGACCGAGAGTGGGGTGGGGCCGCCTCCCCTCTCGAAATGCTCTCACATGGCCACGCGTATACAGCCTCTGCCAAGGAAGTCCTACTCACTGCCTTCTCGTGACAGGGGTGTTGTTTGCGAAAATGAGAGGACGAAAAGCCAATGTCCGGCGCTGTAACCGGACCCCAAACCAAATCAATGTTGCACATGGGCTCCAGTATCCTGAGGGAACAAATGGCGTATGAACCAATCGTTGGCCACCGGCTACCATGGGACTGGATCTCCTTACGATGCTCCACTGCCTTGTGGGTTAGACCTTTAGGTCAAAGGCTTGGGGTGTGGCCCCTAAGAAAACCACCTGCTTCGGTTTGGGCACCCGGGCAGTATCCCAGCCCTCACACAAGTCGAATGATTTGTGTGGCGCATATCTACTTGGTGCCTCCTTGTACTAATGTTTATATGTTTAAATAAATAAATAAGTAAACAGATGTCTTAGAAATATTGCTTGCATCTGCTGGTATCACCGGGTAAGTAACAGTGAGGTTAGATAGGGTATGGTAAATCAGTTGATGAGGTTGTGAGTCTTCATCGACTGAGATGGTTGGGCTACGTGTTGAGTGTGCCTGAACACCGATTACCACGACGTGCAATGCTAACGGGTGTTGGGGATGGTTGGAAGAAAGTTAGGGGTGGCCAAACCAAAACGTGGCATTAGTGCTTGAAGACACTAACATCTGGTCTGAGCCATGTTGGTAGATGCAGACTACTCAGTTAGGGTCCACGTGACTATCGTAACCAATGGTTGTAGACTCTTGGTGAGATGGCTCAGAATCGATCACAGTGGCGTCGGTGTATACACTGTCTGTCTTCCCTTAAACTAAGAGATTAAAATCGCTTCATATCTTCCTTTCTATGTACTAAATCTTTCTTCCTGTACTATATCCTTATATGCAATCTTTCATATATTGCCACTATTGACTTAACTACTCCTATGAATCCGGTGTTCATCTTGCTGTGCTAATGCGGTATGGCAACTTGGATCGATGCATATATGTGCCTGGTCCTACGTTGTAGCCGACTGACTGACTGATTGACTGATGTTATTGGTTCACACCAAAGTTTTTATACAGATGATACATGTATCTGTAACCTAATAAATTTAACTTAGTGTATTGTACGACTCTCTGGTTGGTTTTCGAGTTACACAGTTTTGTAAAATCTATTTTCTTTAGTTTTATAATTAACTGAAGGAAATGTTCCCATTTTATTCATTCTACGATCATTAGTTTACAGATGGTGTCTTACTTATTCTATTTAATGGGTCTTATTGATGGCTATTTTGTAGCATTTCATGCATATTATCCAACACCAACAACAGAAGAATTGTGTACATCAAATGTTAAACTAGCCTTTGAACTTATTCAAGCAGCTGGTATGGTTGAACCTCCAGCAAAACTTGAAGAAATTGTTGCAGGCGATAGCAGTGCTGTATTACGCGTGTTGTATGGCATCTATTCATATTGTGCACATATGGAGGATGAACAACGTCGGTATGAAATAAATAATATTCGGGAACAAGGTGAGATGGATGAATATTACGGTAATAACCAGAAACCTTCTGTACAACATGGTCTAATTAATTTATCGTGAAGTATATGTAACTGTGATAATATGTCTCTGCTGTTTTCTGTGATGTTAACATTTTAAAAATTACCGTGGAATAAAATGCGTTACCACTGGAGTGATTTACTTTTAATAAATAACAGATTATCGTTTGATGTTCTTTAGTTACTTTCTTTTTAGAAACAATAAACAATAAAATGAATTTGTATGTAAGTACTCCATTATATTATTTCTCTCTCTGTCTCTCTCTCTCACACACACACTCCTTTGCGAATCTACGCTCTGCAGTCTGACATTTTTACACTAATAAACGTTCTGATGTCAGTTTTGTAGTTATCTACATTATTTTTTTGCGGTTAATTGTTTTACTTTCCTAACAATTGATGTCAGTTTCAATTTCTAGATACGATAATAAAAGCAATAACTTTGAAAAGATTCATTTATGATTATGTTCCTTTTGGTTAACTGATAGTGTAGTTTATTATTTTTCTCCGCGCTATGTAGTTTTATTGTATATTGTATAAGTTTTCTGCGCCCGTGAGTTTTATCTCACTGAATGTATTCATTACTACCAAATAGAATGGGGTTTTGTTTTTCTAGACGTTTATTTCTTGCTCTTATTACAACGTTTATGTTATATACCATTTCATTGGACAAATATATGAAATAATCATGCCTACATGTATACAAACGGAATATCTTAAAGAGATCAACTTTAGACAATAGTCATCTGTTAACATCGAAAAAGATTTGTCTTATAAAGAAAAAAAATTGAAAGTTCAACATCAGAGAGTGATTTGAATTTCACAATAAGCATTCGTAAAAATAGTTTGTTCATTTACAAGTTCTATTCCCAATCCAGTTCATGATTCAAGTTACACTAAATATTTTATTCGCACAACAAATGTTTACATGGGCTTCTGATTATTATTTCATACTAACTTAAGCCCCATAACATTGTGCACTACATTCGCTTTTCGTGAAAACAATTAGGCAGCCATGTAAGTGATGCTCACTTCGAGGCAGCGTGGAATGATATAAGAAAAGCTGTGGAAACAGCAGTGGCATCTGCTTAACTTTGGAACTACTTCAGTGGTTCCAACATGCGCGGGTAGTGATTTCATGATAATTTTGACCAGATTATTGTAATGCAAACATAGTTTATATTCCAAGAAATCACCCTACACTAGTAATGCAGTACAGATCGAAACACTGAACAGCACACCTGTTTTTGTTTTTAACAAGCACTTGTGGGGAAGATGAATCAACTTGATGAAAATGAAATCGATAACAACAAGATTTCACCAACTATGAAATAACCAAGGTTGCACAGACTTCTAACACAAGTGACGACAACTACACACACACACACACACACTCAACTTTACTGGCAACTGTCGACCTAACCATTGAGATAAACAAGTTGCAAGGCAGTAGTATTCTGAGTTTAGATGTATAAGATATCGCCCAGATATTTTCGGATTACCATGTAGACCGTACGGAAGAATTAAGTTTCTGTTCAACATGACTATATTATATTATCTGCATGGTATCGGTTTTCGAGTAGTGTACCCAGAACAAACGTCAATGAAGTTGGCAACGCTACAGAATTTCTAAAACATTGTGAAACAGTTGTCAAAATAATAATATGGACTATACTATTGTGTCATTAAAAAGACTATGAATGTGGTAAATAAACATTTCCGTTGAATCTGAATACAGTACATTTTTAATATAAAATGAATATTTAATTATTAATGAAAAAGTATTACGATAGTTGTGGTTATAGTTTTGATGAATCATTCTGTTTAAAAATTAGGGAAATACTGAAAGAATTTATGTTGTTTAATAGAAGAAGATTGGTGAAGATTACAGATTGTTTCTAATCATAATATAATATTTAGTAAACCAGATAACACTACATCAATCATGATGAAAACTTGATTTGCAGAGAAGTTGAAAAGATGTAACAGTAAGGTGTATTTCTGAAGAGTATTGATATGATAGGGAAGGTCTTATATACGTTGTAGAGTTAAACACCTTCAAAATGGATTTACTCTACTCGCCTATAGTATTGAATTATACTTATTTTTCTGGCAATACTTTGTACATCAACGTGTTATTTTATTTTTTAAAAATATCTCTTCTAGTGGGCAGTTGTCTTGGTTTTTGATATCAGCTTATTGAAGAGCTACATCAATATTTCGGTCACAGGAGTATCTATCACCTGGGTACATTTCATTTACATAACAAGTGAAAGTCACCGTATTATTCTCGTGAACATAATCACCACATATGTTTATGAATAATAGTTTTAATAGAGATCTGAAAATGAAAATGTTGTTGCTTAATATAATAGGGAACTTTCGAAACAACAAAATGACTGAACTGATGCATAACCTAGGACAGCAAGGCAACACTTTATATCAACGAAATTCGAAAGTGTGAAGTAAGTGTAAAAGTAATTATAAGGGCAGAACATTGCGGTGCAAGAAAGCGTTATCAATGAGAAATTATGAATGTGGAGTAAAAATAAAATACTTGCATTTGCAATGGGACCATCGGACATAAGCTTCTCAGTGCGGGCTTCAACAAGTTCATTGAATTCCTGGCGTTTGCGATTTGCCACCTCACCAGACGAAATCGATTTCCTGCCACGAACGCCTGACGATTTTGCATGTGTTTTTATACTACTAGTGGAAGTTTTGGAATTTTTAGTTGAGGCAGCAACTCGTTGTAACTTTGGACCGCTTTCCGACTCCGCTGTACTAGTTGATAGACATGAAGGGATTAGAGGTAAAAATTAAATGTGATTTGAATTTAAAGCTCTTTAAATCTAGTAAATGAGAGTACAACCGAAAGCATAACTTGATTACTTGATTATTTAAACCACACAAATTCAAAACCAAACCGATGGCACTAGAAATATGTATGATAATGTTGATTGTCTCAGAACCCCTCTTAGGTCTATAAGAGAATATGGCTAAGAGACATCATCCTTAAACCGAGACAGTATGACATTAGCTTGAACATGAAAATTGCTGTAGCTAGCTTTAAATCACTTAAATATACCATTCCGATAAAGTCAACTGACAAACTTACGCCTGTTGCTGTTCGTAAAATAGCAAAGACCTAGAGGAAGAAAGTTGAGATTAAAGAAAAGAAAACGAGAACAAACAATGATTGGTATGGAAACGAAAGAACATCCAGTCACCTCGAATGCTTTAACTAGAGAAAACGGGTGATAAATGAGTGTGAGCAGGGTCAGTGGAAAAAATAACAGTGTAAATAGATGTAGGATGAAGATGGATATGAGTGGGATAAATGGAGGTTAAAGTAAAGAAATGTTGATGAACGGAAACTACTCAGATCCTCTATGCGCGTTTCGGTGACGAAGTATACAAAGACGGCGCGATATTCTAAGCTGCTAGCTAATGAAATCTGTTGTGGAATTTGCTTCAGTATTCGGGCGTTAAAAGCTACATCATGCAGTTTCCAGTGTAGCATCAAGTAATCGCCGATAACATTCGGTGACCTGGAATGCTTTAACTAGAGAAGACGGTTGATAAATGAGCGTGAGCAGGGTCAGTGGAAAAAATAACAGTGTAAATAGATGTAGGATGAAGATGGATATGAGTGGGATAAATGGAGGTTAAAGTAAAAAAATGTGCATTTCCTAACATTTTTCTTGTGGTCGAGTGGTCTAAGGCGTTGGATCTGTCCTGCAGTGTTAATGGGCGCCGGATCGAGTCCCAACCACATCAGAGTTGTTCACAATCACTCGACTCACAACATAACCAACAGGTGACACTCTGCATATTCTCACAGCGTTCCGTGTCACTTGAACACTTGGTGCAATGCACAACACCGACCAGTGGCACTGCCTTACCTAGTCCCACCCACATCATAGCTCCTCACAATCACTCGACTCACAACATAACCAACAGGTGACACTCTGCACATTCTCACAGCGTTCCGTGTCACTTGAACACTTGGTGCAATGCACAACACCGACCAGTGGCACTGCCTTACCTAGTCACATTCACAGACAACATGGTCTCACAGTATGCTACTCCTCTGATGTATGCTGATCAGTGTATTCCTATCAGCCATCGGTGGAGAGGCTGAATAGAAGACTGACGCTTGTTGTGGACCACATGCTTGGATTCACATGATCCTCTAGTACGAGCACGTATTTGTATGCGTCTTACTGGACGTAGGAAAGATGCTGCAAGAAAGCCTGTTAGGTTGTACTTAGTGATGATAGCCAAGCCGTGTCAAAACATGTTTTTCCTTATGCTTAAGGTTAGTATTTGTAAGAAACAAGTGGTTATTTGAACATAGCTGCCTGCAACAGACGGTCGCCGTTATCTGTTCTCTGTGCAGTATCACCATAACTTCCATCCAGGTGTCTCTCCATTTCGCTTAGTTCAGCTAATTTTGCCATAAATTGACGAGACACTATTGCTACATCAGAGCGCCTAGCTTTTCGGAGAAAGTCGGATTGCTTTCTGTAAAACTCATCTTTAACGTCATCTGAGCTGCAGTCAGTGGGAGAATAGGCAGAGATGACGAAGAGGCAACGACGAGTGTCCGTATCTTTCCGAGTCGTTTCTGTTCCGTTTAGCTGGACAGCGCACAGACCGGAAAGTGATAGCCGCCCTCACACCTCTAACAGCACTCAAGAGTGAATAAAGCGTCGGATATATATATATATATATATATATATATATATATATATATATATATATATATATATATATATGAACGAAGTCGTTCATGGTATACTCTTTTGATAGTTTTATGAAAACTAAAGAAAGCGATTGCAATCCGAGTTGATTTTCGATTTCCCAGTTTTGTAAAAATCAATAATCAATAAAACTGGATATTTGAAATAAATATCAATCCATAGAACATTTTATACTTATCAGGATAGAAAGACAGGTGAATTCATTCCAAACGCATGTAAGTATACGGTAGATATTATTTATATATGAAAGAATGAAAGACAAATTTCTACATTATCCTCTAGTAAATATAATGATCATTCCGTGGCGTGATATTATCCTCGATTAATTGGAATCTCATCAGCAATATGTCCATGGAATGCTTAGGGATTCATCATGACTATGGGATTCCAACGGGTTAATGCAGTTTCACAATATGAGACCATTATGATTAAACTATTTGAGACATATATTTTCCAACCTCGTCCACTTGTTATAAGAAAGTTGGATCAATACAGATGGTGATTGTTTCAGGACAACACCATTCTGGAGCTATACTTCGGTATATTTGGGAGTAAAACCTATCCCTCAGGCCACGAGTTTACTGCTTTCAATCATACTGTTCTTCAACCTATCTGCCCAACACGTTAGGACATAAAGTGACGAGTATTCCAGCCATTATAGCTTGATTGTGTCATTACGACATACAATCAGCTATAGTCTGAGTCATGTTGACAAATATACAATACCTAGTTAGGATTCTCATGATAACCTCTACCAGTGGTTGAAGACGGTAAGTAACACCTAGAATTGATCATAATGGCGCAAATTCTTTATCTTATCATATATCTTAAGTTATTGTTCCATTTAAGAAAAGGTGAGATTTATTACTATTAAGTCTACTATTAACATCAATATCAGTATTATCATCATACAGTATTGTTTATTAAACATCTGAGTTACAAGACTTTTACTAGTTAATCAAATGATACTACTTTTAATTGTGTAATTTGTCAGATCAACCATTTAAAGAATTAAAGTGAATAAACTCTCTCTGTTAGTAGATAAACTTCTTGTCAAGAATAATACATAAAGTAAATGATTACAGTATAGTTTATCTATATAGAGCATAAGGAAACTGATAGGTAATTGAAAAGTGTGGTTCTACAAGGGTGAGAGGAAAGCAGTTAGAAGTTCCATAATCGAACATCTAATCGACTGTAATCATTCTATCGATCCACAGTTTGATTTTAAGGTTGTATATACGATTCGTCCAAGTCTACCCTTGATTTCTTCGTATTCAACTCCTAATAATAACCGAAGCTGATGAAGAAGATTTGTAGCTCAGAGGTTTCTGATGATGATGTCGTTCAGAAGAACGATGAAAGTTTCACGACCAAACCATCCAGCTCAAGGAACAAAACCCCATCACAATAACCGAAGCTCTTACCATCGATGAGCCCAAGCTACAACTATGCGTACAAAAGAATTACGTCCTATCGTTATCGTTACCTTGGCCTTAATCATTATTATTATTACCGTTGCATTTTCCACTTTACTTATGTCTCATACACTCGTTATTTTATTCATAATTGTTCATGATATCACTTCACTTAATTTTGTACTTCTATTACGTTTAATTCCCACCAGTTATTGTAACATAAACATTTTAATCATCTTACTACATTCATTTGATGATAATTGGTTACTAACTTATTAAGTCTATTGTTACTATTCGTATTACGTAATCTAGCATTGTAATCCTTCTATTACATCATCTTGGTTATTCCTTATCCATATTTCCTCATGGAACTATTACTTTCATTTATATATGATTGTACAGCTTGATAATAAATTCGTTGAAAATAGATCCCTTTGGTGAACTTCGTGTTTTTAACATTGAATTGATGCATGTTGTGTTGTATCGGATAATCTTGTTTTCCGTTTGTGTATGTTGAGGCCTATTGTTGCTACACTGGTTGTCTACCCTTGCATATGTAGTTGTGTGTGAGACAAAAGAGCCAGATCATCTGCGAAGTCTAGATCTTCCAGTTGTGTCATATGTGTCCACTGTATCACATTTTTCCTCTCTAGATGTTGACGTCATCATAATGCAGTCGATCACCAGGAGAAAGCGAGAGGATGAAAGTAAGCATCCTTGCCTGACACCGGTCTTTACTTCGAACGAGTTTGTCAATTGTTTTCGATGCACGATTTTACAGCCTAATCCATCATAGGAATTCCGTATGACATTGACTATTTTCTCAGACACACCATAGTGTCGAAGAACCTTCTATTGTGTTGTCCTGTCTACGCTATCAACTGCTTTCTAGCTTTATATCTAGTCATTTCTTAATCTTTTCACTTTTAGATTACTCTTTAAATTAACTTACTGAATATTGGAACATCAAAATTAAACATGATAGATCGTAACAAAAAAATACAATGTCCATTACTACTACGAATACGACAACGACGACGATTACGGCTACGACTACTACTACTAGTACTACGACAGCAACTAGGACTACCACTACAATAGTTTGTATTTTAGTTCATTATGTAAACTTAACAATAATGCAAATAATAGTAAACAATAAAGAGATAAAGATGAAATGAAAAAAACATCGTTCTATTAGATGAAGAAGATTTTCTCTCTTTCTCTCGCTGTCTCTCTCGTTCTTTCTCTTTGAAAATATTCATCTTTTATGTGTTTTATGTTTTGATTAAATGAATGAAAAACTTTTTATCCATATCTATTCTCTTTTTCTCTTTTTCTTTCATTTTTCTTTCTTTTTATTGATCTTTTACTTATTTACTTAAATTTGATTTCAACTTTTATTCATGAAATAGTTTGTTTGTTTTTTGTTTTTTCATATTAATTGAATAAATAAATAAATAAATAAATATAAAACCTTAATTGAATCAAATCGATCATTTTTGTTTTTCATAACATAAGAACAAATTGAAAAGAGAAAAAAGAGATTTTCTTATTACAAAACAAATGGGATTATTAATTAAATATAAATAGGACATGATTACCAGACGAGATCATATTGATTGATTGATTGATTGATTGACTCAATTTGGTTACCTTCCTTCCTTCCTTGCTTGGTTCTTTCTTTCTTTCTTCTCTTCTCTTCTCTTCTTTTTCTCTTTTTATATACTTCAGGTTATAGTCGTTTCTATTCTAATCGATTTCATAAGTGTATAATTTACAAAATTTAACTTTGTACTGATCTTAAACAAGAAAATTATACCGATTGTAAATGTAATTTTATGATATAGAAATGTATCAGTAAAAATTTTCAAAGGAATATTTAGTCAGTCGTACCAGGATTTAATTGTACGATTCAGATTGTAGCATTGAAGTGTTATAACTTGTAGCCTGTATGCTCTGTTAATCTATGATGTAATGATACCGTGAATTAGAGAACAATGAATTATCAACCGGACCAATGACGCATAAAATCTATGAGAGCAGTCTAGAGTGCTTATTGGTCCTGCTTTCCGCCTAGTCCTGCCCATTGATTCCAGATCACCAATCTCGGCCTCCGAGATATGAATCATGTATTTCAAATATACTAAGTTTATATACCAATCAAACAGACCACAACCTACCAATAAAATAGGAAACAACATTTGTACAAGATCTAGACAAAAAGCCTGTGAATGTGGGAGGTAGTAATTGATAAACTGGGCCTTACTCAAGAATGGTAAGTCGCATAATAATAGTTCACAGGTTAAAATAAAGCTCATAATAAGAGGGACACGAATATGAATAGTGTAGTTATTTAGCAATGATATAAGATAAAAGTATACGTATACTATTGGTCCATAAATGGATCCCCAAAGTTATCATTCGTTATTCTGATCGGGATATAACATGAAGTCTATATGGTGTCTGGTTTTCCTGTGAAACGGCATTGAGCTTTACTGCTCAGGTTACAAATTTTAAGCCTTGGTACATTTATGTATTATTCTTGACAAGAAGTTTATCTACTAACAGAGAGAGTTTATTCACTTTAATTCTTTAAATGGTTGATCTGACAAATTACACAATTAAAAGTAGTATCATTTGATTAACTAGTAAAAGTCTTGTAACTCAGATGTTTAATAAACAATACTGTATGATGATAATACTGATATTGATGTTAATAGTAGACTTAATAGTAATAAATCTCACCTTTTCTTAAATGGAACAATAACTTAAGATATATGATAAGATAAAGAATTTGCGCCATTATGATCAATTCTAGGTGTTACTTACCGTCTTCAACCACTGGTAGAGGTTATCATGAGAATCCTAACTAGGTATTGTATATTTGTTAACATGACTCAGACTATAGCTGATTGTATGTCGTAATGACACAATCAAGCTATAATGGCTGGAATACTCGTCACTTTATGTCCTAACGTGTTGGGCAGATAGGTGTATTCCTAGTTGTTCCTCAAATATATACTCAGCTTGACTATCATCACTAAGTGCAACCGTAACAGGCTTTCTTGCAGCATCTTTCCTACGTCCAGTAAGACGCATACAAATACGTGCTCGTACTAGAGCATCAAGTGAATCCAAGCATGTGCTCCACAACAAGCGTCAGTCTTCTATTCAGCCTCTCCACCGATGGCTGATAGGAATACACTGATCAGCATGCATCAGAGGAGTAGCATACTGTGAGACCATGTTGTCTGTGAATGTGACTAGGTAAGGCAGTGCCACTGGTCGGTGTTGTGCATTGCACCAAGTGTTCAAGTGACACGGAACGCTGTGAGAATGTGCAGAGTGTCACCTGTTGGTTATGGTGTGACTGGAGTGATTGTGAAGAGCTATGATGTGGGTGGGACTAGGTAAGGCAGTGCCACTGGTCGGTGTTGTGCATTGCACCAAGTGTTGAAGTGACACGGAACGCTGTGAGAATGTGCAGAGTGTCACCTGTTGGTTATGTTGTGAGTCGAGTGATTGTGAACAACTCTGATGTGGTTGGGACTCGATCCGACGCCCATTAACACTGCAGGACAGATCCAACGCCTTAGACCACTCGACCACAAGAAAAATGGCAGGGGATGCACAAAACTTATTCATCAGTGTCAACATTTCTTTACTTTAACCTCCATTTATCCCACTCATATCCATCTTCATCCTACATCTATTTACACTGTTCTTTTTCCACTGACCCTGCTCACACTCATTTATCACCCGTTTTCTCTAGTTAAAGCATTCGAGGTGACTGAATGTTCTTTCGTTTCCATACCAATCATTGTTTGTTCTCGTTTTCTTTTCTTTAATCTCAACTTTCTTCCTCTAGGTCTTTGCTATTTTACGAACAGCAACAGGCGTACGTTTGTCAGTTGACTTTATCGGAATGGTATATTTAAGTGATTTAAAGCTAGCTACAGCAATTTTCATGTTCAAGCTAATGTCATACTGTCTCGGTTTAAGGATGATGTCTCTTAGCCATATTCTCTTATAGACCTAATAGGGGATTCTGAGACAATCAACATTATCATACATATTTCTAGTGCCATCGGTTTGGTTTTGAATTTGTGTGGTTTAAATAATCAAGTAATCAAGTTATGCTTTCGGTTGTACTCTCATTTACTAGATTTAAAGAGCTTTAAATTCAAATCACATTTAATTTTTACCTCTAATCCCTTCATGTCCATCAACTAGTACAGCGGAGTCGGAAAACGGTCCAAAGTTACAACGAGTTGCTGCCTCAACTAAAAATTCCAAAACTTCCACTAGAAGTATAAAAACACATGCAAAATCGTCAGGCGTTCGTGGCAGGAAATCGATTTCGTCTGGTGAGGTGGCAAATCGCAAACGCCAGGAATTCAATGAACTTGTTGAAGCCCGCACTGAGAAGCTTATGTCCGATGGTCCCATTGCAAATGCAAGTATTTTATTTTTACTCCACATTCATAATTTCTCATTGATAACGCTTTCTTGCACCGCAATGTTCTGCCCTTATAATTACTTTTACACTTACTTCACACTTTCGAATTTCGTTGATATAAAGTGTTGCCTTGCTGTCCTAGGTTATGCATCAGTTCAGTCATTTTGTTGTTTCGAAAGTTCCCTATTATATTAAGCAACAACATTTTCATTTTCAGATCTCTATTAAAACTATTATTCATAAACATATGTGGTGATTATGTTCACGAGAATAATACGGTGACTTTCACTTGTTATGTAAATGAAATGTACCCAGGTGATAGATACTCCTGTGACCGAAATATTGATGTAGCTCTTCAATAAGCTGATATCAAAAACCAAGACAACTGCCCACTAGAAGAGATATTTTTAAAAAATAAAATAACACGTTGATGTACAAAGTATTGCCAGAAAAATAAGTATAATTCAATACTATAGGCGAGTAGAGTAAATCCATTTTGAAGGTGTTTAACTCTACAACGTATATAAGACCTTCCCTATCATATCAATACTCTTCAGAAATACACCTTACTGTTACATCTTTTCAACTTCTCTGCAAATCAAGTTTTCATCATGATTGATGTAGTGTTATCTGGTTTACTAAATATTATATTATGATTAGAAACAATCTGTAATCTTCACCAATCTTCTTCTATTAAACAACATAAATTCTTTCAGTATTTCCCTAATTTTTAAACAGAATGATTCATCAAAACTATAACCACAACTATCGTAATACTTTTTCATTAATAATTAAATATTCATTTTATATTAAAAATGTACTGTATTCAGATTCAACGGAAATGTTTATTTACCACATTCATAGTCTTTTTAATGACACAATAGTATAGTCCATATTATTATTTTGACAACTGTTTCACAATGTTTTAGAAATTCTGTAGCGTTGCCAACTTCATTGACGTTTGTTCTGGGTACACTACTCGAAAACCGATACCATGCAGATAATATAATATAGTCATGTTGAACAGAAACTTAATTCTTCCGTACGGTCTACATGGTAATCCGAAAATATCTGGGCGATATCTTATACATCTAAACTCAGAATACTACTGCCTTGCAACTTGTTTATCTCAATGGTTAGGTCGACAGTTGCCAGTAAAGTTGAGTGTGTGTGTGTGTGTAGTTGTCGTCACTTGTGTTAGAAGTCTGTGCAACCTTGGTTATTTCATAGTTGGTGAAATCTTGTTGTTATCGATTTCATTTTCATCAAGTTGATTCATCTTCCCCACAAGTGCTTGTTAAAAACAAAAACAGGTGTGCTGTTCAGTGTTTCGATCTGTACTGCATTACTAGTGTAGGGTGATTTCTTGGAATATAAACTATGTTTGCATTACAATAATCTGGTCAAAATTATCATGAAATCACTACCGCGCATGTTGGAACCACTGAAGTAGTTCCAAAGTTAAGCAGATGCCACTGCTGTTTCCACAGCTTTTCTTATATCATTCCACGCTGCCTCGAAGTGAGCATCACTTACATGGCTGCCTAATTGTTTTCACGAAAAGCGAATGTAGTGCACAATGTTATGGGGCTTAAGTTAGTATGAAATAATAATCAGAAGCCCATGTAAACATTTGTTGTGCGAATAAAATATTTAGTGTAACTTGAATCATGAACTGGATTGGGAATAGAACTTGTAAATGAACAAACTATTTTTACGAATGCTTATTGTGAAATTCAAATCACTCTCTGATGTTGAACTTTCAATTTTTTTCTTTATAAGACAAATCTTTTTCGATGTTAACAGATGACTGTTGTCTAAAGTTGATCTCTTTAAGATATTCCGTTTGTATACATGTAGGCATGATTATTTCATATATTTGTCCAATGAAATGGTATATAACATAAACGTTGTAATAAGAGCAAGAAATAAACGTCTAGAAAAACAAAACCCCATTCTATTTGGTAGTAATGAATACATTCAGTGAGATAAAACTCACGGGCGCAGAAAACTTATACAATATACAATAAAACTACATAGCGCGGAGAAAAATAATAAACTACACTATCAGTTAACCAAAAGGAACATAATCATAAATGAATCTTTTCAAAGTTATTGCTTTTATTATCGTATCTAGAAATTGAAACTGACATCAATTGTTAGGAAAGTAAAACAATTAACCGCAAAAAAATAATGTAGATAACTACAAAACTGACATCAGAACGTTTATTAGTGTAAAAATGTCAGACTGCAGAGCGTAGATTCGCAAAGGAGTGTGTGTGTGTGAGAGAGAGAGACAGAGAGAGAAATAATATAATGGAGTACTTACATACAAATTCATTTTATTGTTTATTGTTTCTAAAAAGAAAGTAACTAAAGAACATCAAACGATAATCTGTTATTTATTAAAAGTAAATCACTCCAGTGGTAACGCATTTTATTCCACAGTAATTTTTAAAATGTTAACATCACAGAAAACAGCAGAGACATATTATCACAGTTACATATACTTCACGATAAATTAATTAGACCATGTTGTACAGAAGGTTTCTGGTTATTACCGTAATATTCATCCATCTCACCTTGTTCCCGAATATTATTTATTTCATACCGACGTTGTTCATCCTCCATATGTGCACAATATGAATAGATGCCATACAACACGCGTAATACAGCACTGCTATCGCCTGCAACAATTTCTTCAAGTTTTGCTGGAGGTTCAACCATACCAGCTGCTTGAATAAGTTCAAAGGCTAGTTTAACATTTGATGTACACAATTCTTCTGTTGTTGGTGTTGGATAATATGCATGAAATGCTACAAAATAGCCATCAATAAGACCCATTAAATAGAATAAGTAAGACACCATCTGTAAACTAATGATCGTAGAATGAATAAAATGGGAACATTTCCTTCAGTTAATTATAAAACTAAAGAAAATAGATTTTACAAAACTGTGTAACTCGAAAACCAACCAGAGAGTCGTACAATACACTAATTTAAATTTATTAGGTTACAGATACATGTATCATCTGTATAAAAAACTTTGGTGTGAACCAATAACATCAGTCAATCAGTCAGTCAGTCGGCTACAACGTAGGACCAGGCACATATATGCATCGATCCAAGTTGCCATACCGCATTAGCACAGCAAGATGAACACCGGATTCATAGGAGTAGTTAAGTCAATAGTGGCAATATATGAAAGATTGCATATAAGGATATAGTACAGGAAGAAAGATTTAGTACATAGAAAGGAAGATATGAAGCGATTTTAATCTCTTAGTTTAAGGGAAGACAGACAGTGTATACACCGACGCCACTGTGATCGATTCTGAGCCATCTCACCAAGAGTCTACAACCATTGGTTACGATAGTCACGTGGACCCTAACTGAGTAGTCTGCATCTACCAACATGGCTCAGACCAGATGTTAGTGTCTTCAAGCACTAATGCCACGTTTTGGTTTGGCCACCCCTAACTTTCTTCCAACCATCCCCAACACCCGTTAGCATTGCACGTCGTGGTAATCGGTGTTCAGGCACACTCAACACGTAGCCCAACCATCTCAGTCGATGAAGACTCACAACCTCATCAACTGATTTACCATACCCTATCTAACCTCACTGTTACTTACCCGGTGATACCAGCAGATGCAAGCAATATTTCTAAGACATCTGTTTACTTATTTATTTATTTAAACATATAAACATTAGTACAAGGAGGCACCAAGTAGATATGCGTCATAATGTCACACCAACATCAATGGTGGTCGGCGAAAAGTTTCACAACAGCGATCATAAAATAGTCCTCTGCACCATTCCGATTCTTGCCATATGCAACAAATTAAAGACATTAAACACGCGATTCCAATATAGAGACTATGCAAACGCTGACTGGGAAAACTTTCGATTTCTAATAAAGCACTCTGACTGGGGCAGTTTCTTTACCAGTAATAACCTCTTAGAAACATTAGAAATATTCAATATCACCACCAAATCTGCACTAGACACTACTATACCCTCTAAAATTGGTTTTAAAACAATTACTCCCTATGTAAACTAAAAGACTAGGTCTAAACTACGAAAACCGAAAAGGATGTACTAAATATAAAAGACTTCAGTGCCCTGCACCAGATATACTCTGTACTTGACGGAGTACAAAGTCAACACAACAAGCATAAACAGGTAGAGGAACGTACTGCGCTCGCTGCTGCATCTAAAGCCCAAGCCCTATGTCGTCTCCTCACGAAACGCATAAGAAAGAACACAGACCATAACATTCACTCCTTACTGCACGATGGAGTAACGTATAATGACCAAACCGTCATATGTGAACTATTAAGTGAATGGTTTCCTCACAATCGGAATACATCTGATGCTCCAGATATCGACATAAAGTGCACCGGCAAAAACTATCTTAGTACCATAAACTTCGACATTAGGAGTATACATACCGCCATTAAAACCCTTAAGCCAAATGCGAGTTCTGGTGCCGATGATATCCCTTCAATCGTTTATAAAATGTCAGGACCGGACATACAGACGCTACTACTCAAAATATACACATTATCTTTAGAGACAGGTACATATCCGGAAACCTGGAAGGTAACGTATGTTCTTCCCAAACACAAATCCGGACCGAGAAACCTGGTTGAAAACTACAGACCTATAAATATCACTCCAGTCATATCACGCATAATGGAAAAAGTGATACAAAATCAACTATCTGATCACCTACTCAAGGAACATCTAATAGACCCGTCACAACACGGCTTCATTAGAACAAGGTCGTGCAGTACATGCCTGATAGACTTCTTTAACGAGGTTACTCGTATACGTGACCAGAAGAAACTAGTTATCATACTATACCTCGATATTAAGAAACCCTTTGATAAAGTACTTCATAATCTTCTAATCAACAGACTTAAGTCAGTTGCAATTATAAATCCCCTTTTGCAATGGATCAAGTCTTTCCTTACGAACAGATATCAAATAAATAACATTAACTCTAAAACATCTACACCTCGAGCAATAACCAGTGGTGTTGTGCAGGGTAGTGTCTTGGGTCCATTGCTCTTTATAATCTACATCAACAATATATGCAAGTGTTTTAGCACAGGTAAGACCTACCTCTATGCCGATGACTTAAAAGTCATCTATAAAACTGACATTTGCGATTTACGCGGTACTATGCAAACAATCCAACATGAACTCAACATGGTAGACAACTGGTGCAAACGCTGGAGGTTAGAGCTCAACACAGAGAAATGAGGCTGGTTATGTATAGGAGACACATCTCTTAAAATGAAACACTTAGCAATCACACACTGCCCAGACTGGCATCAGTAACTGACCTAGGGGTACATTACTCACACAGTCTTAATATCTCTGAACACATCTCAGCCAAAGCATCCAAAATGCGGAAATCCCTTGGCTTTATTCTCCGTAATTTCTATCAAAATGAATCTAAAATCCTTCTTTACAACAACTATCCTACAATATACCCTTCTTAACGCTTATACTCCGATTGGCAAACTATACTTTATACTATAGTCAACAGAGGCACTGCATCGATGCTTTACCCACAGTCCATAGCTTGTAACTGCCTGATAAGCTTGTAAAATGGTACTAATAGAAATAGTGCTTTCCAACAGGTTGTGAAACAGAGGATTGTGTGAGGTATGACGTATATACAAAAATAAGCCTAAATGAGCCTAACATTACAAAAGGAGGGAGGGTGGAGTTACTGACCAGCAAGCATTGATGGTGAGGGCGATAACTTTAATCCACCCGTGTTTGCGGGGACAGAACATTTTGTATGTATCAGGCTCCTCATGATTGAGAATAAGTCAGTCAATCTGTGATATAAATTGTCTTCCTACGCTCACCACTCAGACTCATGTTTCCAATATTATGCTGGATTAGCTATTCTACTAAGACAACCTATAACATGCTAACTCGAACTTTCACACAAGGATTGTGTAGCTGGCATCGGACAGACGAAAAAATAAAAAAAATTAGACAACAAAATATATAGTCATTAGTATTCTTAACACTTCACCCTCTATATACACACCCTCCTAATAAACCGCTTCCCTTGTACCAACCTTGACTTCCCTTCCTTCATGTGAGCTTACTCCAACTTGTTAAACGCCACAACTCATTGTTCTTCATTAGTACATTCTCTAATATGGAGCCTCTGACTTCACTTCATTCTAACAAGACATAATATGAATTTATTCTAATTTATTATACCTCTGCCCGTTCTACTACACAATGTTAAGCAACGTTTGGCGTTCATATCCAAGTGCCTTGCTGCTCTTCTGTTTCTCTTTTTTTTCTTCAGAATCTTGCTCTGAGAGCACAGCTATGAAACTTCTGACGTTTGGAACAAACTTGACGTACGCGTCCTCTCAAGGTCATAGTTTACAGCAAGCGCTCTACGATATCAAATGTTCAAATGGTTCAAATGGTTGTGGACGGAATAGAAGAAGCTCTCGCTTAACAGGCTTCCGTGTCTATTAGCAGGGGATCACCAAATCCTCCAGGCAGGAACCTAGGTATGTTAACAATAAAAGAGGAAAAGAGATTGGTAAATCATAATGTGATGCTGTTCTTGGTCCTTAAGAATAGGTCAAGTTGCCTCTTGAAGGACTCCTGAGAAGTCGCTTGGACTAGCTCGGCTGGCAGCGAATTCCAGCTTTTGACAACTCTTAAGGAGTAGAAATTGTGTCTACATTCCGTCTTGCTATGTTGTGTTTCCAGTTTCTGGGTGTTACCCCTTAGGTTGTTATTCGAACTAAGCTTAAGTAGGTGTTCAAGAGGATGTCCAGAAGTGTTAGGAATACTATAAGCCATTAATAAATCACCTCTAAGACGCCTATATTCTAGTGGGTAAAGGTCTAGTGAACGGAGGCGTTCTTCGTAAGGCTTAGATTTGAGTCCTCGAACTGATTTCGTGGCTCGCCGCTGGATACGCTCCAAAGTGACCTTGTCCTTTTGGAGTGAGGGGGGGAGTACTATGTTTCCGTACTCTAAATGGGGACGGATGAAACTATTGAAGATTGTGTGGAAAGTTCTTCCGCAGTCAGCAGGTTGGTTATACAAGAGTAACCCTTCCTCAAACCATGCTGTTGGGGTGAGAAGAAATTTAAGGACAGTAGATAGTCATTTAAACCGTCGCATATCAGGGACTCCATGAGTTTTGAAGGTAATGACAGAAGAGCCACCGGCCGATAACTTGAAGGTTCATTGCGTCGACCACCTTTGAAAATTGGTGTGATGTGAGCCAACTTCCAATTTTCCGGTAATTTGCCTCGGCTAAGCGAGTGAGAAAACATCACGCTGAGCGGCGTTGCCAGGATTGAGGCTGCCTCCTCAGTATGGCAGGATGATCCGTATCCGGGCCAGGAGAAGTGTCTAGTCTCATGTGCTGCAATTTCCGGAACACCAAGTCAGCGCTTAGGTCTACTTCAGAAAGTCCTGTGGAATTGCAGATGAAACTGTCGTCAGTAAAGTTGATGTCAGCCGGTTGAAATGTTTGAGAGTAATGTGCCGCCAGAAGGTTAGCGGCGTCGCCATCATTGTTCGTCGGGCCGTTAAGACCTACCAGTTGAGAAACTCCTGTTTTGGCTTGACGAAGAGAGGCTGCATAACGGAATAAGCTTCTAGGGTTAGAGGCGAATTTGTCCATAAGCTTTGTTTGGTACAGAAGCCTGTCTTCTCTTATAGCCTTCGTGCATATGTTCCTGATATGTTTATATTGCCTATACGCTCCATCGTTATTAGTTCGTTTGTATTCCGCCCAGCAGTGCCTTTTGCGGCTTAGCAGGCGAAGGGTACGGTTCTTGATTACTGTAGGTGGCTTGCAGCTTTTGGGAACCGTTTGAGGAACTGAATGGTCTGTAGCACATAAGAGCGTGTGCAGTAAGAAGTCCCAATGACCATCCACATCGAGTTGAGGGTGAACATCCCAAACCACCTGTTGTAGATTGTAACGACCGAACAGCCAATATCCGGTTGGAACAACGGACTGACGAACCCAAAATTTATTCGATTAGACCAGACCAAGTTCCTCTGTATAGCCCACAACGCGTCTTTGAGATACTCGTATTATATTATATCAAAACACAAACTCTGTGCTCAATATAAACGGTTCTAACTAAGAAAACAGAACAAATTACATCAAAAATACAAAATACCTCAAACGGTACAGCCTGTGCTATACAGTCAGAAGTTTCTCTAACGCAAAGTAGCGCGCTAAACAATGAAAGAGACAGTTAATACTAAAGGGTTTGATACCTGAGAATCAATACAAATATTCCCAATAAGATGGGATCAAATATCTATCTGCAGGGATTGCAGCAATTCTCCCAAGCAGACAGTCAGAAGGTTAACAGTCACAAAATGAACCACGCCGTGACCTTGAGCTTAGTCAAACACAACCTTACTGTCAATGGTCCGGCAACATGCAATAGAAAATTAGGTAACAAAAAATAAGTCTTTAATCAAAATCACATAATAAAGGCTTAAACGGGGGAGACTGAAGAACAAAAGACATGGTTAAACGAGATCGAAACAAAGGTTGGAATACACAAAAGGGAGAAGGAACAAATAAATGAAAATACTGTTCAACAAAGAAGCTGCAGAGGGATTTTTACTGTTCTCTTTCTGTTACACCGGCCCCCAAAATCCCTCCAGCTACGCAAAGACACCTTAGAATACATTTCTGTCATGGCTCTCCTTACTAACTGCTCTATATCAATGGGAGGCACAGGACTTACAACAGTACGCCTGTACATCCATAAACCTAAGCTACAATCTACAATTACTCGGCTCCCTCTAGAAGGCAGAGCTTTCGCACATCTCTTCTTACTACACCTTCTCTCATTCGCACCATCACTGTTCTTACCAATCCATCTCTGTCTGTCTCGCACTTATCAACCCGTCCCATTGGCCATGAACCCCGAGTAGTTGCATCGTTAGCCACTGGAACTACATCGCCTTCTTTTAAGTTTCTGTGTTTGCAAAACCATTTCTGCCTCACTTGCAGTAAAGGAATGTACTCTTTTATCCATCGACGCCAGAAGGTATTGGCTAAACAATTGACCTGTCTCCATCGCTTTGAATACCTATCCGCAACACTACACTCCACTCCTAAACCATCACAGTCTCTTAGTAATAACAAAGTGTTTGGCGTGAGCGCCAAATCATCCTTTTCATCTGACGTCACAGGAACGATTGGGCGGTTGTTTAAAATTCGTTCTACCTCCACAAAATAAGTTGCCAAACTATCATCGTGTAATATTTGCCCGTTGGAAATAGATAGTAAGATCCTCCTAACAGACCGTATTAATCTCTCCCAAACTCCTCCTCGATGGCTAGCTAGTGGGGGGTTGAAATGCCAGTGTATACCCTTCGATACTGTTAAGTCGTTTATTTTATGCTTGTCCCACACACTCATATTAGCCCGTAATTCGGAAGTAGCCCCGACAAAGTTAGTTCCATTGTCGCTATAGATTTCCTTAGGAGTTCCTCTCCTCCCTATGAAACGTATTAAGGCCATTATAAAAGCATCAGTACTCAAATTGAAAGCTACTTCCAAATGTACGGCACGTGTTTGGAGACACGTAAATAGGCATCCATATCTTTTTCCTCACTTCTTCCCCGACGAACTATCAACGGCCCAAAATAGTCTATCCCGACGGAGGAGAAGCAAAACCAGCCTTGCTGCACTCGACACTTGGGGAGAGGTGCCATCATCTGTTGGCCTAATGTGGCTTTCGCGCGTATACACCTCACACATCTACCTATCACTCGTTTAACTGCACTGGTTCCTTTAACAATCCAATAATTTCTTCGTATGGTAGCTAACACTTGTGATGTCCCGGTGTGACCTTCTAGGTGGTGATGGTGTCTAATAATAAGTTCTGTTACGGAGTGATGACTGGGTAAAATTACCGGATGTCTGATTGAGAGTGGATAATCCGAGTAATTTAATCGTCCGCCGACACAAAGCAATCCATCGATTAGCGTAGGTGAAAGATTTTTTAGCTCTTTTATATCAGTTGCGCTTACGCCATTGCATCGAGACACTTTTACTGCTTCCCCATACACTTCCTTTTGCACTAAGGCTAATATCTTGTGTTTAGCTGCATCCAATTCATCAACTGACAGATAGCCCACACTTAGGGACCTGTCCTTGTGATGGGAGTACATGATGGTTATATAGGTCACGTATCTTCTGAGCCATGCTACCGCTTTAATCAGCTTTATCCAATTTGAGTGATATAGCAGAATTGGACTTAAGCTATGTTTTAGCGCAACTGCGTTGGTCGTGTGACATCTTTTAAATTCAACATTTTCTGGGGGGTTTTCGCACATAAGCGTTAGTGTTCCTACAGACTCCCTCTTCCTTAAGAAGGAAGGACCCTCAATCCAGTTCTTTAAATCTAGCTCCTTCCGTATGCCTCGTGATGTCCAGTCAGCAGGATTTTCATTGGACTCTACGTGCCCCCACTGGTCCACAGATGTTAAATGATGAATAGCGGCCAGGCGATTAGCCACGAAGGTGGAATACCTACTATCTGTATTTTTTATATAGTACGGTACTATCATAGAATCCGTCCAGAAGTGAGTCTTGTCAAACACCTGAGGAAGGTTCCTATTTAAAACTTCCCCTATTCTAGCACTCAATACTGCCGCTGCTAGTTCCAGTCTAGGCACAGTCACCTGTTTTATAGGTGCCACTCTGGATTTACTATAGAGTAGAACGCTGTATGGTGCTTGGTGCTTAGGGATGTTCCACGAGTAAGCTACCGCACCGTAACCAGATTCAGAGGCGTCACAAAATAAATGCAGCTCAATCGCCTTAAAGTTCTTTCTGTTTTCATTTATAATGCTTCGAGGAACACTGATCGTTCTGAGCCTCCGCACAAACGTGACCCATTCGTTCCACGAGGACATAACACTATCACTCGGAGGCTGGTCCCAACCGATACGCGTTTTACAAAGATTCTGTAAGAGTTGTTTGGCAGGAAGGTATATTGGAGCTATCAGTCCCAGTGGATCGAAAAGAGATGAAATGGTGCAATGCTAACGGGTGTTGGGGATGGTTGGAAGAAAGTTAGGGGTGGCCAAACCAAAACGTGGCATTAGTGCTTGAAGACACTAACATCTGGTCTGAACCATGTTGGTAGATGCAGACTACTCAGTTAGGGTCCACGTGACTGTCGTAACCAATGGTTGTAGACTCTTGGTGAGATGGCTCAGAATCGATCACAGTGGCGTCGGTGTATACACTGTCTGTCTTCCCTTAAACTAAGAGATTAAAATCGCTTCATATCTTCCTTTCTGTGTACTAAATCTTTCTTCCTGTACTATATCCTTATATGCAATTGTAGGGCCAGTGAAATGTCACTGAGCCCTAGCCAAATCATCCGGCAGTTGGATCACTGAATGTCGAACAGATCATCGCTCCCTGCCAAGGTCATGTACAAGCAACGCGCATTAGTTAATCATACGCCATGGACTGGCCCATGCGGCAGTGGTCTTACTTTCGCTTGTATCTACTTTAACTAATATATTTCTGTAATAACGTCCTTTGTGTTGTACAGTCTTCAAAGCATCTATAGTACCTTGTTACGTCAATGGGGGTAGTCCACGTAAGGTGCTGACCACGAGGTGTGACTTCGACGTTAGTTGGTTCGTCACACCATTCACGTCTAACTCGAGTAGGCCTCCAATCATTTCGACATAGATCATCCACGTTGGTGATATACACTGGTGAGCAAGACTTCGAATAACGCAACCTATCACTATAATCTTTATTATTGTATTCTATACTTATTCTTTTTCATTTTTATCATCGCCTATGTTAATCTGTTACTGTGAACTTTCGTTGCTTCATGTCAATGTTGATTAGCATTTAAACCTAGATAATTCGTTCAATCGACAGAACTAACCAATCAACTATGATTATAATCGGCTATCGTGGTTCTTTAACAAGCATTAGGAGCATGTAAATGCTCCTGTGTAATATGTCTGTTAAAATATCAACCACTCGTGAGTATAGCCACAAGGCAACACGAACGCATATCTCTTTGTACCTTATCCACTGGTATAAATAAGACAAGATTAACTATCGACTATAAATTCATCTTTCTGCTTAACCACTATCCACTAGAATGTTCTGCTTTTTTACCACTGCCTGCCTAATTTCCAATTGCTGAGTTCCATGGCCAAACAGAGGATACGAATGCTAGAAATTCACGGTGAGTTTGAACTATAAATTTCCTGCGATCTTAGATCTCGTTTAGACTGTTCGTCAGTCTACAACGCTGTGTTAATCGAAAAATTTAATCAACAGTACCTCGTACATAATCCAGATTCAAACTACTGCCTACTTCATTACTTAAAGGCAAGAGTAACCCAGGCGAGTTTCATAATTTCATTAGATTATTTCGTACTATATTTATGATGCGTGATAACATTTCGTAGTTGCTTTCACGTAAACTAGTCATATATTCTGTCACTGCCGTCAAGTTTTAGTCGAAATCATGTACATTTATGATTCGTTAGTCGACATACTGTGGTAAAACATATTTCATGTACACGAGCACGCTTAGTCCATGTCCCAAGTACACATGTTGTCGTACTTAATATGTCACTTAACGCTAGGTAATAAGCTCTTTGTATCAGCCTTTTACGAAATGGCCACGTTACCTGGACCCTCTAAACCTTAGTTACATTGGTGGTCACCATTTTAATTAATGTTTATTATACCCCTTGTATTTGCTATTAATTCACACGGTAAATCATGGCTCGATTTCCTTATTACACGACAGTCATTTTAATTCTATTTTCGGTTTATTTACATGCGATACGGGTTTGGAAAATATCTAAACGTCCTCGAAAATTCTCCACGAACCCAACCATAGTTTTCGTATATGTTTTTATTCACACATCCAACTGTTACGCTAATCATACCTAAGCGAACGTTCAGTGCAACTGTCAGTATACGTAAGAACGATGTTATTTAGACTTGACATTGTAACACATCTGAACTATTGTAGTTGTTCTACTTCGATGTCGTACTTCATTTTATGAAGTATTGTTTCCTCGTGGCTGTTAATTAACAGATGATTCCGGTACATCAATCGGCTGTTCAACTACTCGACGATTTACAACCTGTCCAGTTCAATTGGTGGTCTGACGACAATATCATTCGCGCGAATCATCAGTTTATGCAGTCGAGCGAATCTCCTGCAAACTGAAAACGATATTGTCGCCTCTATCCCAACACTGACAGCGTTTTTCACGGGTATCATTGACATGAGTCCAGAGTGACACTCTTGGTTTCTTATGTTCTTTTCGATATTTTTCTGTTCACTAACCGAACAAACACGCAGCATTCACCGTTTATCATCTTTTAGAGACTTCATCGTGCCACCTTTTGCTGTCGATTTGTAGCCTTCAACCCTTACTGACTGTAACAGCAGTCATCGACTTTTCAAACTGTGACTACAAGTTGGTCAATAGCTTCGCACAACGAAATCACGACCACTCTTCACTGTTATACTTCTGTACTTACGGTTAGTCTGTTAGATATAGATATAACTAGAATTTGACACTAATTAATAGCTGTCAACGACACTGTCCGACTTACAACTTTAAACTAATGACAGTACAAATATGGATATCGATTGATAATACACTTATCCTACTATCGCTATAGCATCATTACTCTTGCGGCAGACTTAACGTTTGTCATCGGAGGAACTGAATTACTTTTCAAGGCTATATATTTCAGCGCGACTTGATAGAACAATAAAACGTTTTGTTCTTTTCATTATTTCTATGGTTAATCGCTTTACGTTTAACCAACGTCCTACTAACATATTATGACTCGCTGTTTCCCGACCAGTTTCTGCCGCCTCCTTTCCATTTCTTTTACAGATAAGCAATACCTGGAGGATTTATAATATTCGTTTGGCACTCTCTGGCGCGCGACTGCTCCCAACATGTTTGGTACCGATTCAAACGGCCGTTGAATCTGGTGGGGAGTATTGTAGGGCCAGTGAAATGTCACTGAGCCCTAGCCAAATCATCCGGCAGTTGGATCACTGAATGTCGAACAGATCATCGCTCCCTGCCAAGGTCATGTACAAGCAACGCGCATTAGTTAATCATACGCCATGGACTGGCCCATGCGGCAGTGGTCTTACTTTCGCTTGTATCTACTTTAACTAATATATTTCTGTAATAACGTCCTTTGTGTTGTACAGTCTTCAAAGCATCTATAGTACCTTGTTACGTCAATGGGGGTAGTCCACGTAAGGTGCTGACCACGAGGTGTGACTTCGACGTTAGTTGGTTCGTCACACCATTCACGTCTAACTCGAGTAGGCCTCCAATCATTTCGACATAGATCATCCACGTTGGTGATTTACACAATCTTTCATATATTACCACTATTGACTTAACTACTCCTATGAATCCGGTGTTCATCTTGCTGTGCTAATGCGGTATGGCAACTTGGATCGATGCATATATGTGCCTGGTCCTACGTTGTAGCCGACTGACTGACTGATTGACTGATGTTATTGGTTCACACCAAAGTTTTTTTATACAGATGATACATGTATCTGTAACCTAATAAATTTAACTTAGTGTATTGTACGACTCTCTGGTTGGTTTTCGAGTTACACAGTTTTGTAAAATCTATTTTCTTTAGTTTTATAATTAACTGAAGGAAATGTTCCCATTTTATTCATTCTACGATCATTAGTTTACAGATGGTGCCTCCGCACAAACGTGACCCAATCGTTCCACGAGGACATAACACTATCACTCGGAGGCTGGTCCCAACCGATACGCGTTTTACAAAGATTCTGTAAGAGTTGTTTGGCAGGAAGGTATATTGGAGCTATCAGTCCCAGTGGATCGAAAAGAGATGAAATGGCTCGATGTGTCCGCCCTTGATTCAGAGACATATCAACAATAGCTTCCATACTATTAGATTGCGGAAAAACTTTCCTTACAATTTCCGAGTTAGTCACCCATTTTTCAACTTGAAACCTCCTCGAGCCATCAATTCATTTAGTTGTACCACAAAACTTTTCGCCTCTTCATCATTGGGAAAGGATACTAGGCAATCATCCACATAAAAGTTGTTCAGTACCGATTCCCTACGCTGTTATCATAGTCACTAGAGAACCTTTGAGCCGTCTTCATCAATGCAAAGTTTGCACAGAAGGGTGAGGATATTGCCCCGAAGGGATGTGATGTCATCTGATACTCCACCGGTTCCTTCTCGATATCACCCTTCGGCCACCAAAGGAAACGTAGCGCTCCACAATCGGGCTTCGAGACCTTTACTTATAATAATAATAATAATTTATTCTCAAATAACAGTTTGTTACATGAGGCATGCCAGTTTACAGGCAAGATCAAATTGATACAAATGATACAATATACACTGTATTAAATTACATAGCTGGGTTGAAAATTTATAAGACATGAATGTAGATTGTTTTAATCAGTACTATAGTTGGCGCGCTTCACGAGAGTTGCGTTGCGAATGTGCGACTGACGATCAAGAATAGGTCCATTGAAGGTATGAGCTTCTAGAAATCGCAACCTTATGTCCCTTTGGGATATCCAAGGCTTTAAGGATGGTGCAGGATGAAGTAACCTGTTCCATATCTCAAGGGAGCTGAAAGAGGGAGGAAGTAAAAGAAAACACGAGAGGCAGAGTAGCCAATATTCATGTAGGAATGTTTAAGGTATGATTACTCAGTCTAATTTTCTTTTATTAAGGTATTTGTTAAGAAAGAGCATTTTAATAGGTTAAAGAAAATAAGCTTTAGCAAGGTGTGAGTGGACATACAACTGACAAATGGAGGCGATTCGGAAAAGAGCTGAGAGTATAAGATTATGTGTGATTATAAAATAAAATATAGTGCTAGAAACAGTATTGTGATATACAACTGGCTATCTTCCTTTTATTATCGAAGCTATTAGAGCCCCTTTCGTTTTTTTTAAGGTTTTATAGGGTCTTGAGTAGGCTTCGTATATTAGCGAATTGTCTAGTTTGCTTGTAATAGGATTTCTGAGTAGGAAGTGAAACCAATTTAACGTTCGTAACACGATTTAAAGAGGTATTTTGCGTGATAAATCAGCTTCAATACCTTAAGTCCGTGACATCCCACTAAACCATAAGGAGCCGTAATTAAGCAAAATGTTCTGCCCTACAGACATGGGTGGATTGAAGTTATCTCCCCACCTTCATGTTTGCTGGTCAGTAACGCCACCCTCCCTCCTTTTGTGATGTTAGGCTCTCCTACGTTTGTGGTAAGTATGATTAATGCTTTAATCAAAGTACATAGTTGGAATACACTGTCTCTACTAGGTCCATGTTACAAGCAAATCAGATATTTAAAAATTCTGTTTTATGGGTTAGACGTCCATATAGTATATCACACTGCTATGAAAATAACTAATGGTTTAAAGAAGTAAGGATTAATAGTAAATCAAAAGATATGAGAGGGTATAAAATTGTAGAAAAAAAAGAAAAAGACTTTAGGGTAAAAAAAATAAGACATTGAGAAACTCACAAGACTTTGTGGCCAAATTTTGAGCTTTGAATGATCGACCTTAGTAGATCAGCATCCATAAGATTGAGCTGTCTGTCTACTTGCAGTAGAAAAAAAAAGCATGACTTTTAGGAAGAATAATGTACATTTAACCTGTAGAGATTTGGGGACTGAAAGCTAGGGTTAGGAGCATGAAGTCATGAATAATGAATAGGAAATAATAGGAATAATAGGAAAGGATAAGCCATATATCCTGTGATTTGGTTATATTCATATTAGTAACAGTCGAACTTGTTAGAATTTTGTTCTTTCTAGATACTAGGCGGTCCATAATAAAGTGCCTCATCGGTGGGCGGGAGTTCAAGGTAATGTTGAAGCTCTTTGGAGTCTAGAAATAGGGTTATTAGCTTTTTGAATCTGGTAAACGTATCACAGTTACGGATAGGCATTGGCAGCCTGTTCCACAATAAACTGTACCGTACTGTAAAGAACTTACAACGCATTTGTTTTTGGTGTTTTACGGTAAGTAGTGTATATGCGTTGTTTCTAAGTCTATAGGCTGGGTCGTGGGTGATAGTCGGGCAGGAGGTTAGAAAGGAGAGCCCATATATCGCTTTGTAGAGAAATATTAAATTGTGTTTTAGCCTACGGTGCCATAAAGGTTCTAAAGATAGATGCTTACATCTGTCTGTGTAATCGAGATTCGAGTTACATCCTAGTAGTTGACGTGCGAAACGTCTTTGAACATCTTCTACTCTTATCTTGTCTGCGATATTCATATTAGAGAAGACAAAAGAGCAGTATTCAAGGGTGGGTCGTACACATATTTTGTAGAGAGTAAGTTTACCCTCTGTTGTGAAAAAGTTTTTCATTATAAAACCAATTAGCCGTCTAGATTTAGAAATAATAGAGGAGGCATGTTCTTCAAAGTTTAGGCTTCCTGTGTAATTAATTCCTAAATCGTGTACTGATTCGAGTGTTTGGACTATACATTCATTTAAGTGAAGTCGCGGTTTATAGGGATGCTTTCCAAAGTGCATGATCCCGCACTTGTTGAGGTTAAATGGTAATTGCCATTTTTCACTCCATATAGTTAAGTTATTGAGGTCCTTTTGGATCTGGGATACACTTTCGCTTAGTGTCTCAGGCTTATAGCTGTATACTATTTTGAGATCATCAGCATATAAGTACGGTTTCCCAAATTCTATGGTGTTACATATATCGTTTATATACATAAGAAACAAAAGTGGCCCTAATACGCTTCCCTGGATGACTCCACTGGTGATTGGTCTAGGGGACGAGAGACAGTCATTGTACTTTACCATCTGTTTACGTTCTGTTAAGAACGAAGCAAACCATGAGTACAGTGGGTTGTGTATTCCGAAGGACTTTAGTTTGACGAGTAGCCTTTTGTGTGGGACCTTATCAAAGGCTTTCTTAAAGTCTAGGAATAGGACTGATACAAGGAGTCCGCTGTCTCGTTTCAGAGTTATATCATTCAGGTAGTCGACTAGGCATGTATCGCATGATCTGGACCTAAGAAATCCATGCTGGGAGGTCGACAAGAGATTGTTAGTTAATAGATGTTGGACTACAGCCGCCTTAACTACTTTTTCCATCACTCTGGATACCACTGAAGTTATGTTTATAGGCCGGTAATTTTCAACGTTTGCTTCAGGTCCTGTTTTAATTTTGGGAATGATATGTGTAGTTTTCCAGGCAGTAGGGTAACACGCTGAAGAGAGTGATATCGCGAATAGTTTGAGAAGCAAAACACACATATCATCACCTCCACGTTTTAGCATGCTAGATGGAATACCATCTGGTCCATCAGTGTAGGAGTGTTTCAATGTACTGATTGCTTTGGAGATATTTTGTACACTGAATTCTACATTAGTAATTTCACAGGGAGTTACTGGGATTGGTTCTGAATCATTAAATGGTTTTTCGTTAGTTAGTGAGAAACAAAAATGTTCACTGAGTAATTCTGTGATAAGTTTGGGATCTTCGTATACTTGTTTGCCTTTAATGAATATACTCCCTCTCGATTTAGAGCGTTTAAGTTTATTTTGGAGTAGTATGGTGATTGCAGAGGAGTTATTATTAAGTTCAACTGCACGTTTTTTCTGTGCTACTGCTTTTTGTTTACTTATTGCCTTTGTTCGGACAAGTATTTCTGTCATCGTTACTAAAGAGGAAAAGTCATTTAAGTTGTGGAATCGAGTACAATGTCTTTGAACACGTCTTCTTGTACTGACCGGTATATAGAGATCTTTGGAGAACGTAGGTTTACAGTATTCTAAAGGTGCGATGTTGTTGATGATACTTTTGATGTTGTGATAAAATATATTGGTTAATGTGTCGGTATTGTTTGAGGTAAAGAAAGTTCTCCAATCAGTGCTTTTTAGGTAATTGTGGAAGTTATTCCAATCAACCTTGCGATAGTTTCTACGAAGTGTTACGGTTTTACTTATATCGGTTGTGGTTTTTACATTAAGGCTGCATATGACAATGTTATGATCGCTACCTGGGAACTTTTTTCCAATATACAAAGTATTGGGGATGAGGCCACTGGTAAAGACTAAGTCTAAGATGTTTTGATGTCTGGTAGGGCAATCGACATACTGAGTCCATTGTCCAAGCTCTAGACATTCAATAAATGATTCATAACGTCTCGGCGCTTTGACTGGCAGCCAAGAAATTTCGGGCATATTGAAGTCACCACAAATGAGCTTGCCTGTGAATGAGAGGGATGATGCTAGCGTGAATACCTCCGATAATACTGCTATTTCATCTATTGATGCGTTAGGTTGACGATAAACACAGCCGAGCAGTAAGGTAACGGAATTCGACGGCTTTAATACAATCCACACCGAATCCTTCAGTTTGTTTAGTTCAGGCATATCACATAGCAGTGAGTTCAGGCTAGAGTGAGCGTAAATAAGGCATCCTCTGCCTCGTCCATTCAATCTATCGCTTCTATATAGGGAATAGTTATCTAGAGATATGCTTCGGTCGGAAATATTACTGTTAGTCCATGCTTCAGATATCATAATAACTGATGGTTGATATATGGATACAAACAGGGCTAAATCCGTCTTTTTGTTGCAGATCGATCGAGCGTTGATAAGACATATATTAAGCAAGTGGCCTACTAAGTTAAAATGGGTGAGGGTATTTCGGATAAAGTCGTCGTAACCCTCGCGAGTGTAAGATGAGTTTGATGTGAGGGATTGGATGCTCTTCATTAGCTCGGTATTTTGATAGCTAAACTTATTGGGAGATGTATCAAATGAGCTGGTGAAGTTGATTGGGGAGTTTACCCAGGAGGAAAGGGTGGGAGTACTCTGTGATGGAAATTGTACGGAGGAAACAAATTTATGGTTTGCATGTGGTTTGAAATAACCTGGGCTATATGCTTCAACAGAGGTGTCACTAGGGGTCTTATTCCAAAAAAATCTTGTACAGGCCTACTGTGAAGTGTATGGTTATTTACAAAATAGTCTTGATGGTTAGACTCGTAGCCCCTGTTATGGCTTTTTACGTTAGCGCGAGAGGGGTCTGCTACGCGTAACTGGGAGGAGTTGCGACTGTTGTTATACATGGGAGCCGTTGTTATGTGATGGGTCGGTACTAAAGGGTATGAGAAGTTTTCTTTTTGAGAGTAATTACAGTTGCGATCCTGGGGAATGTAGGTAGGGTGTGGAGTGAGAAACCTATTATTACCATTCTTATTTATGGTTTTAGGCTTCAGAGGGAGATTTGGGTGGCCAGTTCTCTGGTAGTTTTCGTTAGTCTGCGTGTAAGAAGGCTTGCTACGTTGAAGCCCACCACCCTTTTTGCAACTTGGAGGTGTTGAAGGCAAGTTATACGATAGCAGCGGGGAGAACCTGCTCACTGTTCTTGGGATACCTATAGAGCAGTTGGGTTCAATCTTACGTGTTTCCCTATTCGGTATCATGAGTTTTGTCTTCCCACCCTTTATTTTCAGAGCAGGATTCTTTCGTTGTCTTTGTGAGATGAACTTACGTTCATTCAAGTCTACTTGTGGAATGTCTTTAGCAGGACAAATTTTCAAGTGTATAGGTTTAGTAGCACATGTGTTGTTACACGACTCACATTTTAGTACATTACTGAATGAACAGCTGGGATTAGTCATGTCGTTATGGTTTTTGGTGTCAGTTGGGGTCCGTATCTTATCCAAAGGTTTCTGATCTGTAGACTCATCTAGATCAACAGAGTGATCAGCCGTATGTGGAGTGGTGTCATGCTTAATGTTCGTGTGTTTTAAACTATTTGCTGTGTTGCAAACTGTCTCTGGCTGATTATTAACTGTAACACTCCCATTCAATTTTATCGCTTCGCGTCTTCTTACACGACGTTGACAGGGCGTAGGGTCTGGAGTGACTTTTATATTTTTGTATGGAATTAGTGAGCTAATGTTTTTGCTCAAATCAATAAACTGCTTAGCATCGTTACAACAGCCAAACATAAACAAGAGGGGGCAAGTTGATCTGTCTGACTTTTTTCTAAGGCGGATGACTTTGCAGTTAACGTTCGGCATACCGCATGCTCTTAGGCAAATATCTCTTAACTTAGATGGGTGTGTGCGGTCGGGGAGGTTATACACAACTGCATTGAAGGAGGACATTACTCTCTTCGTCACTTCTTCAGCCACAAACTCCAAAATACACTCAGCTTTAGTGAGTTGCTCAAGATTTCTGTCTGTATCAAGGCCCCATATATGAGTGAGGGGTGCTAATTGCTCAAGTTTGCCGTTAATTTCGGATAGAGAGTTTTGTAGCTGTCGGATGTCATTACTATATCTATCAGTATTTTGGTGTGTATGAGGTGGACCATTGGACTCTTTAGTTTTTGAAATTTTAGACTTAGGCCTTGGTAGCACATACTGTTTAGTAGACTGTGCTGACTTTTCAATGCACGTAGGTATAATGTCTTGTATGTCAACCAGTCTTACCGTTGGTATACTGCACGTAAAGATAGAGGGGCTGCGGATTTGGACCTTTTATTTGGCTTAGAAGTTGGTGAAATTCCTCTTTTACTGGAGTTATTGGACATGATATGAAAATAAGTGAGCACAGTGCTCGTTAAATTAAATATAATATCTGAGTATTAGTTGTTATTAAGTATTAACCTGGTTAATACTAGGATTAGAGACTGTGAGTATATAATAAATTGCAGACCTATTTACGACTTAAGTCCGCAATAGGTACAATACGAACTGGTAATTGTCCGTCGAATGAAAATAAGTTTTTTCTTATGTTTCGTGGTGAGATGTTCCCGATGTACAGGATAGGATGATAATCACAGTATAATACACCCTACAAAAGAGCAAGTCGAAGAATTCCTAAACCACGTGAAAAAAATGTTACCACTTTCAAAGTTCGCGCCAGTTGCATGAACATTTCTTCCACATCCGCGGAAACGTAACAGGATCCCAACTAAACTTGCTGTAGTATCTGGACCTTGGTAAAGAAGGTCATTCAAGGATTTACCAGCCACCTTAGCAGCACAATCCAATACCACTCTCACTCTGCTTGGTTTTCTGGGGTTAATCACTGCATGATGGGGCAAGTACCATTTTGGACGATAACCCGGATCGAGTTGCATACCTGGAACCACAACCGCGTACCCTTTGTCAATCGTCTGCTGCATGGAACAAGTGTAGCTTTCCCAAAAGTCTTTATTGCATGTGAGTCTACGTCTTAGACTTTCTAATCTTCGTCTAGCTAGATCATAGCTACCAGAGACTACATTTCTCTCCACCCTCCAAGGTAAAGGGACAATCCAATGACCCTCGTCAAAATAAGTGTCGCGCTCCACTATGCCAACTGCTTTCAAGTCATTTAAAGATAATGCTTTATCGGAGGAGTGCACGTCAGCAAATTCGTAGTTATATATTTCCTTTAACTGCTCTACAGGGTTGTCAGACTGAGAAATATAATTTACCATCCTTTTACTGTTTTTGCTAAAGCCTGCCGGTCCAAACAGAACCCATCCTAGAAGTGTCCTAATAGCATATGGGCTTTTTCTTCCACCCAATCTTTGATCTAGGACCCAATGCGCTTCAGGCACGTCACAACCAATAAGCAACATAACTTCACCATCCACTGATTCTGTCCAAGGCAAGTCAGTAAGATGAGGCCATTTCTTGGCGCTGTCCTTCACAGGTACTCTTGGTCGATGCACCGGCAACTCATCTACTACAACAGCCTGTTCAATACTTATACATTCGTCTCCGTTCAATGAGTAAGCTTTAAAGGCTTTAGTGGTCGATCTGCTTAACTTATTTCCGTTGACCGTTTTGATGGTAATCGACGCACCATCTGACGATAATCCTAAACGTCGTACAGTGCTTAACTTGATTACGGTCGTATCTGAGCCATTGTCTAGAAACGCATATCCAGAAACTTCCTTGTCCCCAGCTCTAAGGCGTACAGGGATCAGACCCAGAAACACGTCCTCTTTTAATGACTCTGTGTACCCACAGTGACTTTCTTTTAAGCACTCACTCGAACCACTCTGAACTCGGATGGTTTTATGCAACGATGGGTGATGCCGATCCCGACAACCTTCGACAGTACACACAACACGATCTTTACAATCCACAGATCTGTGGCCCCTTCGAAGACAACAATAACACAAGCCCTTTTCCTTTGCTTTCGCCCACTTATCGTTGACTGCTAAGGTGGAAAACTGGAAACATTTATCCACACTATGAGTTTCTCCGCATATAACACAAGGTGACTTGCTAACGATTTTACCGAACGACAGACCTTGTGTGGAACAGGCCACCTTGCTTGCAACTCGTTTACTAGCAGTTGCAATCTGTCCGAATCTGCTAAGCAATATTTCCGCTCTAGATGATACAAATTCTGTTAACTCAGCAAAAGTAGGCTCTCTTCCATTTGCTGTTACCTTTCCTACTGTCTCAGCCCATCTCATCTGTAAAACCGTGGGCAACTTCTTTACTATATTTTCAATTGTCACTACGGAGTTGAGATCCGCTGAATAATCCATTTGTTCTAAGGTTATAGAACAGTTTTCCATCTTTATCGCTAGTCTAGATAGACTTTCTGCGTCATTATGCGCAATATCAGGACCTTCAGTTAAATCTTTCATCAAAGCCCGACATATTTCGTGTGTTCTACCGAACAACCGTTTCAATATATCGCACGCCCTACGATAACCCAACGACGGTGGAAGCATTATGCATTCCTCTATGGCCTCTCGAGCCTTGCCTTTACAATAATGTAACAAGTACATGAGCCGTTGACCAACGTCATCAACCTTGGAAACCACATATAAATCAAATTGTCTAATAAATTTACAGTATTTAGCCGGTTGTCCATCAAAGGTACTTAGCTCTACCTTTGGAAGTTCAAGACCTACACTAAGAGATTCCAAGGTCACTTCCTTCCTCTTCGTTCCCGAATAATCTAGCAATTTTGACTTTTCTAGAGACTTTGTCCTAAGGTCATGAGAAGGACTTACAAACCTGTGAGTGTGCTCCTTTCCTCTGTCATCACAGTTAGAATCAGAAGACAACTTACTGCACGTGCTTTCGTTCAGCCTTAACGACCCAAACTCTCTCTGAAAGCACAGTAGTTGTTTCCTCTGCCTATCTTTCAAGTCTCTCATTTCTGATAACTGTCTCTCTTTCAACTCTGCTAAGGTAATTCTAGAGCTAACTTTACTACGTCTACTTACTAAACTAACATTAGAGCCATGACACGAAAATGCATCTAATTTGACTTGCCGTGCATCTGGAGGTGCATCCGATTGCATTTCTCCGTGACCCAACGCCAAGTTTTCGTTGACCTTATTGCGCTTTCCAGGCATTCCAGAATTTGTCACTTGAGATTACTGTTCGTTTGAGAACTGTAACGACCGAACAGCCAATATCCGGTTGGAACAACGGACTGACGAACCCAAAATTTATTCGATTAGACCAGACCAAGTTCCTCTGTATAGCCCACAACGCGTCTTTGAGATACTCGTATTATATTATATCAAAACACAAACTCTGTGCTCAATATAAACGGTTCTAACTAAGAAAACAGAACAAATTACATCAAAAATACAAAATACCTCAAACGGTACAGCCTGTGCTATACAGTCAGAAGTTTCTCTAACGCAAAGTAGCGCGCTAAACAATGAAAGAGACAGTTAATACTAAAGGGTTTGATACCTGAGAATCAATACAAATATTCCCAATAAGATGGGATCAAATATCTATCTGCAGGGATTGCAGCAATTCTCCCAAGCAGACAGTCAGAAGGTTAACAGTCACAAAATGAACCACGCCGTGACCTTGAGCTTAGTCAAACACAACCTTACTGTCAATGGTCCGGCAACATGCAATAGAAAATTAGGTAACAAAAAATAAGTCTTTAATCAAAATCACATAATAAAGGCTTAAACGGGGGAGACTGAAGAACAAAAGACATGGTTAAACGAGATCGAAACAAAGGTTGGAATACACAAAAGGGAGAAGGAACAAATAAATGAAAATACTGTTCAACAAAGAAGCTGCAGAGGGATTTTTACTGTTCTCTTTCTGTTACATAGATAGTCATGTAGAGCTGGGACATTCAGCCGTTTAAAATTCCTACCAGACATCAAAACATCTTAGACTTAGTCTTTACCAGTGGCCTCATCCCCAATACTTTGTATATTGGAAAAAAGTTCCCAGGTAGCGATCATAACATTGTCATATGCAGCCTTAATGTAAAAACCACAACCGATATAAGTAAAACCGTAACACTTCGTAGAAACTATCGCAAGGTTGATTGGAATAACTTCCACAATTACCTAAAAGCACTGATTGGAGAACTTTCTTTACCTCAAACAATACCGACACATTAACCAATATATTTTATCACAACATCAAAAGTATCATCAACAACATCGCACCTTTAGAATACTGTAAACCTACGTTCTCCAAAGATCTCTATATACCGGTCAGTACAAGAAGACGTGTTCAAAGACATTGTACTCGATTCCACAACTTAAATGACTTTTCCTCTTTAGTAACGATGACAGAAATACTTGTCCGAACAAAGGCAATAAGTAAACAAAAAGCAGTAGCACAGAAAAAACGTGCAGTTGAACTTAATAATAACTCCTCTGCAATCACCATACTACTCCAAAATAAACTTAAACGCTCTAAATCGAGAGGGAGTATATTCATTAAAGGCAAACAAGTATACGAAGATCCCAAACTTATCACAGAATTACTCAGTGAACATTTTTGTTTCTCACTAACTAACGAAAAACCATTTAATGATTCAGAACCAATCCCAGTAACTCCCTGTGAAATTACTAATGTAGAATTCAGTGTACAAAATATCTCCAAAGCAATCAGTACATTGAAACACTCCTACACTGATGGACCAGATGGTATTCCATCTAGCATGCTAAAACGTGGAGGTGATGATATGTGTGTTTTGCTTCTCAAACTATTCGCGATATCACTCTCTTCAGCGTGTTACCCTACTGCCTGGAAAACTACACATATCATTCCCAAAATTAAAACAGGACCTGAAGCAAACGTTGAAAATTACCGGCCTATAAACATAACTTCAGTGGTATCCAGAGTGATGGAAAAAGTAGTTAAGGCGGCTGTAGTCCAACATCTATTAACTAACAATCTCTTGTCGACCTCCCAGCATGGATTTCTTAGGTCCAGATCATGCGATACATGCCTAGTAGACTACCTGAATGATATAACTCTGAAACGAGACAGCGGACTCCTTGTATCAGTCCTATTCCTAGACTTTAAGAAAGCCTTTGATAAGGTCCCACACAAAAGGCTACTCGTCAAACTAAAGTCCTTCGGAATACACAACCCACTGTACTCATGGTTTGCTTCGTTCTTAACAGAACGTAAACAGATGGTAAAGTACAATGACTGTCTCTCGTCCCCTAGACCAATCACCAGTGGAGTCATCCAGGGAAGCGTATTAGGGCCACTTTTGTTTCTTATGTATATAAACGATATATGTAACACCATAGAATTTGGGAAACCGTACTTATATGCTGATGATCTCAAAATAGTATACAGCTATAAGCCTGAGACACTAAGCGAAAGTGTATCCCAGATCCAAAAGGACCTCAATAACTTAACTATATGGAGTGAAAAATGGCAATTACCATTTAACCTCAACAAGTGCGGGATCATGCACTTTGGAAAGCATCCCTATAAACCGCGACTTCACTTAAATGAATGTATAGTCCAAACACTCGAATCAGTACACGATTTAGGAATTAATTACACAGGAAGCCTAAACTTTGAAGAACATGCCTCCTCTATTATTTCTAAATCTAGACGGCTAATTGGTTTTATAATGAAAAACTTTTTCACAACAGAGGGTAAACTTACTCTCTACAAAATATGTGTACGACCCACCCTTGAATACTGCTCTTTTGTCTTCTCTAATATGAATATCGCAGACAAGATAAGAGTAGAAGATGTTCAAAGACGTTTCACACGTCAACTACTAGGATGTAACTCGAATCTCGATTACACAGACAGATGTAAGCATCTATCTTTAGAACCTTTATGGCACCGTAGGCTAAAACACAATTTAATATTTCTCTACAAAGCGATATATGGGCTCTCCTTTCTAACCTCCTGCCCGACTATCACCCACGACCCAGCCTATAGACTTAGAAACAACGCATATACACTACTTACCGTAAAACACCAAAAACAAATGCGTTGTAAGTTCTTTACAGTACGGTACAGTTTATTGTGGAACAGGCTGCCAATGCCTATCCGTAACTGTGATACGTTTACCAGATTCAAAAAGCTAATAACCCTATTTCTAGACTCCAAAGAGCTTCAACATTACCTTGAACTCCCGCCCACCGATGAGGCACTTTATTATGGACCGCCTAGTATCTAGAAAGAACAAAATTCTAACAAGTTCGACTGTTACTAATATGAATATAACCAAATCACAGGATATATGGCTTATCCTTTCCTATTACTCCTATTATTTCCTATTCATTATTCATGACTTCATGCTCCTAACCCTAGCTTTCAGTCCCCAAATCTCTACAGGTTAAATGTACATTATTCTTCCTAAAAGTCATGCTTTTTTTTTTCTACTGCAAGTAGACAGACAGCTCAATCTTATGGATGCTGATCTACTAAGGTCGATCATTCAAAGCTCAAAATTTGGCCACAAAGTCTTGTGAGTTTCTCAATGTCTTATTTTTTTACCCTAAAGTCTTTTTCTTTTTTTCTACAATTTTATACCCTCTCATATCTTTTGATTTACTATTAATCCTTACTTCTTTAAACCATTAGTTATTTTCATAGCAGTGTGATATACTATATGGACGTCTAACCCATAAAACAGAATTTTTAAATATCTGATTTGCTTGTAACATGGACCTAGTAGAGACAGTGTATTCCAACTATGTACTTTGATTAAAGCATTAATCATACTTACCACAAACGTAGGAGAGCCTAACATCACAAAAGGAGGGAGGGTGGCGTTACTGACCAGCAAACATGAAGGTGGGGAGATAACTTCAATCCACCCATGTCTGTAGGGCAGAACATTTTGTTTAATTACGGCTCCTTATGGTTTAGTGGGATGTCACGGACTTAAGGTATTGAAGCTGATTTATCACGCAAAATACCTCTTTAAATCGTGTTACGAACGTTAAATTGGTTTCACTTCCTACTCAGAAATCCTATTACAAGCAAACTAGACAATTCGCTAATATACGAAGCCTACTCAAGACCCTATAAAACCTTAAAAAAAAACGAAAGGGGCTCTAATAGCTTCGATAATAAAAGGAAGATAGCCAGTTGTATATCACAATACTGTTTCTAGCACTATATTTTATTTTATAATCACACATAATCTTATACTCTCAGCTCTTTTCCGAATCGCCTCCATTTGTCAGTTGTATGTCCACTCACACCTTGCTAAAGCTTATTTTCTTTAACCTATTAAAATGCTCTTTCTTAACAAATACCTTAATAAAAGAAAATTAGACTGAGTAATCATACCTTAAACATTCCTACATGAATATTGGCTACTCTGCCTCTCGTGTTTTCTTTTACTTCCTCCCTCTTTCAGCTCCCTTGAGATATGGAACAGGTTACTTCATCCTGCACCATCCTTAAAGCCTTGGATATCCCAAAGGGACATAAGGTTGCGATTTCTAGAAGCTCATACCTTCAATGGACCTATTCTTGATCGTCAGTCGCACATTCGCAACGCAACTCTCGTGAAGCGCGCCAACTATAGTACTGATTAAAACAATCTACATTCATGTCTTATAAATTTTCAACCCAGCTATGTAATTTAATACAGTGTATATTGTATCATTTGTATCAATTTGATCTTGCCTGTAAACTGGCATGCCTCATGTAACAAACTGTTATTTGAGAATAAATTATTATTATTATTATAAGTAAAGGTCTCGAAGCCCGATTGTGGAGCGCTACGTTTCCTTTGGTGGCCGAAGGGTGATATCGAGAAGGAACCGGTGGAGTATCAGATGACATCACATCCCTTCGGGGCAATATCCTCACCCTTCTGTGCAAACTTTGCATTGATGAAGACGGCTCAAAGGTTCTCTAGTGACTATGATAACAGCGTAGGGGAATCGGTACTGAACAACTTTTATGTGGATGATTGCCTAGTATCCTTTCCCAATGATGAAGAGGCGAAAAGTTTTGTGGTACAACTAAATGAATTGATGGCTCGAGGAGGTTTCAAGTTGAAAAATGGGTGACTAACTCGGAAATTGTAAGGAAAGTTTTTCCGCAATCTAATAGTATGGAAGCTATTGTTGATATGTCTCTGAATCAAGGGCGGACACATCGAGCCCTCGGGATTGAATGGGACACCACACACGATGTTTTTAATTTTCGTTTTGATCCAGGAGAAAAACTCCGACTAGGAGAGGAATAATATCCACCATTTCATCTCTTTTCGATCCACTGGGACTGATAGCTCCAATATACCTTCCTGCCAAACAACTCTTACAGAATCTTTGTAAAACGCGTATCGGTTGGGACCAGCCTCCGAGTGATAGTGTTATGTCCTCGTGGAACGAATGGGTCACGTTTGTGCGGAGGCACCATCTGTAAACTAATGATCGTAGAATGAATAAAATGGGAACATTTCCTTCAGTTAATTATAAAACTAAAGAAAATAGATTTTACAAAACTGTGTAACTCGAAAACCAACCAGAGAGTCGTACAATACACTAAGTTAAATTTATTAGGTTACAGATACATGTATCATCTGTATAAAAAAACTTTGGTGTGAACCAATAACATCAGTCAATCAGTCAGTCAGTCGGCTACAACGTAGGACCAGGCACATATATGCATCGATCCAAGTTGCCATACCGCATTAGCACAGCAAGATGAACACCGGATTCATAGGAGTAGTTAAGTCAATAGTGGTAATATATGAAAGATTGTGTAAATCACCAACGTGGATGATCTATGTCGAAATGATTGGAGGCCTACTCGAGTTAGACGTGAATGGTGTGACGAACCAACTAACGTCGAAGTCACACCTCGTGGTCAGCACCTTACGTGGACTACCCCCATTGACGTAACAAGGTACTATAGATGCTTTGAAGACTGTACAACACAAAGGACGTTATTACAGAAATATATTAGTTAAAGTAGATACAAGCGAAAGTAAGACCACTGCCGCATGGGCCAGTCCATGGCGTATGATTAACTAATGCGCGTTGCTTGTACATGACCTTGGCAGGGAGCGATGATCTGTTCGACATTCAGTGATCCAACTGCCGGATGATTTGGCTAGGGCTCAGTGACATTTCACTGGCCCTACAATACTCCCCACCAGATTCAACGGCCGTTTGAATCGGTACCAAACATGTTGGGAGCAGTCGCGCGCCAGAGAGTGCCAAACGAATATTATAAATCCTCCAGGTATTGCTTATCTGTAAAAGAAATGGAAAGGAGGCGGCAGAAACTGGTCGGGAAACAGCGAGTCATAATATGTTAGTAGGACGTTGGTTAAACGTAAAGCGATTAACCATAGAAATAATGAAAAGAACAAAACGTTTTATTGTTCTATCAAGTCGCGCTGAAATATATAGCCTTGAAAAGTAATTCAGTTCCTCCGATGACAAACGTTAAGTCTGCCGCAAGAGTAATGATGCTATAGCGATAGTAGGATAAGTGTATTATCAATCGATATCCATATTTGTACTGTCATTAGTTTAAAGTTGTAAGTCGGACAGTGTCGTTGACAGCTATTAATTAGTGTCAAATTCTAGTTATATCTATATCTAACAGACTAACCGTAAGTACAGAAGTATAACAGTGAAGAGTGGTCGTGATTTCGTTGTGCGAAGCTATTGACCAACTTGTAGTCACAGTTTGAAAAGTCGATGACTGCTGTTACAGTCAGTAAGGGTTGAAGGCTACAAATCGACAGCAAAAGGTGGCACGATGAAGTCTCTAAAAGATGATAAACGGTGAATGCTGCGTGTTTGTTCGGTTAGTGAACAGAAAAATATCGAAAAGAACATAAGAAACCAAGAGTGTCACTCTGGACTCATGTCAATGATACCCGTGAAAAACGCTGTCAGTGTTGGGATAGAGGCGACAATATCGTTTTCAGTTTGCAGGAGATTCGCTCGACTGCATAAACTGATGATTCGCGCGAATGATATTGTCGTCAGACCACCAATTGAACTGGACAGGTTGTAAATCGTCGAGTAGTTGAACAGCCGATTGATGTACCGGAATCATCTGTTAATTAACAGCCACGAGGAAACAATACTTCATAAAATGAAGTACGACATCGAAGTAGAACAACTACAATAGTTCAGATGTGTTACAATGTCAAGTCTAAATAACATCGTTCTTACGTATACTGACAGTTGCACTGAACGTTCGCTTAGGTATGATTAGCGTAACAGTTGGATGTGTGAATAAAAACATATACGAAAACTATGGTTGGGTTCGTGGAGAATTTTCGAGGACGTTTAGATATTTTCCAAACCCGTATCGCATGTAAATAAACCGAAAATAGAATTGAAATGACTGTCGTGTAATAAGGAAATCGAGCCATGATTTACCGTGTGAATTAATAGCAAATACAAGGGGTATAATAAACATTAATTAAAATGGTGACCACCAATGTAACTAAGGTTTAGAGGGTCCAGGTAACGTGGCCATTTCGTAAAAGGCTGATACAAAGAGCTTATTACCTAGCGTTAAGTGACATATTAAGTACGACAACATGTGTACTTGGGACATGGACTAAGCGTGCTCGTGTACATGAAATATGTTTTACCACAGTATGTCGACTAACGAATCATAAATGTACATGATTTCGACTAAAACTTGACGGCAGTGACAGAATATATGACTAGTTTACGTGAAAGCAACTACGAAATGTTATCACGCATCATAAATATAGTACGAAATAATCTAATGAAATTATGAAACTCGCCTGGGTTACTCTTGCCTTTAAGTAATGAAGTAGGCAGTAGTTTGAATCTGGATTATGTACGAGGTACTGTTGATTAAATTTTTCGATTAACACAGCGTTGTAGACTGACGAACAGTCTAAACGAGATCTAAGATCGCAGGAAATTTATAGTTCAAACTCACCGTGAATTTCTAGCATTCGTATCCTCTGTTTGGCCATGGAACTCAGCAATTGGAAATTAGGCAGGCAGTGATAAAAAAAGTAAAACATTCTAGTGGATAGTGGTTAAGCAGAAAGATGAATTTATAGTCGATAGTTAATCTTGTCTTATTTATACCAGTGGATAAGGTACAAAGAGATATGCGTTCGTGTTGCCTTGTGGCTATACTCACGAGTGGTTGATATTTTAACAGACATATTACACAGGAGCATTTACATGCTCCTAATGCTTGTTAAAGAACCACGATAGCCGATTATAATCGTAGTTGATTGGTTAGTTCTGTCGATTGAACGAATTATCTAGGTTTAAATGCTAATCAACATTGACATGAAGCAACGAAAGTTCACAGTAACAGATTAACATAGGCGATGATAAAAATGAAAAGAATAAGTATAGAATACAATAATAAAGATTATAGTGATAGGTTGCGTTATTCGAAGTCTTGCTCACCAGTGTATATCACCAACGTGGATGATCTATGTCGAAATGATTGGAGGCCTACTCGAGTTAGACGTGAATGGTGTGACGAACCAACTAACGTCGAAGTCACACCTCGTGGTCAGCACCTTACGTGGACTACCCCCATTGACGTAACAAGGTACTATAGATGCTTTGAAGACTGTACAACACAAAGGACGTTATTACAGAAATATATTAGTTAAAGTAGATACAAGCGAAAGTAAGACCACTGCCGCATGGGCCAGTCCATGGCGTATGATTAACTAATGCGCGTTGCTTGTACATGACCTTGGCAGGGAGCGATGATCTGTTCGACATTCAGTGATCCAACTGCCGGATGATTTGGCTAGGGCTCAGTGACATTTCACTGGCCCTACAATTGCATATAAGGATATAGTACAGGAAGAAAGATTTAGTACACAGAAAGGAAGATATGAAGCGATTTTAATCTCTTAGTTTAAGGGAAGACAGACAGTGTATACACCGACGCCACTGTGATCGATTCTGAGCCATCTCACCAAGAGTCTACAACCATTGGTTACGATAGTCACGTGGACCCTAACTGAGTAGTCTGCATCTACCAACATGGCTCAGACCAGATGTTAGTGTCTTCAAGCACTAATGCCACGTTTTGGTTTGGCCACCCCTAACTTTCTTCCAACCATCCCCAACACCCGTTAGCATTGCACCATTTCATCTCTTTTCGATCCACTGGGACTGATAGCTCCAATATACCTTCCTGCCAAACAACTCTTACAGAATCTTTGTAAAACGCGTATCGGTTGGGACCAGCCTCCGAGTGATAGTGTTATGTCCTCGTGGAACGAATGGGTCACGTTTGTGCGGAGGCTCAGAACGATCAGTGTTCCTCGAAGCATTATAAATGAAAACTGAAAGAACTTTAAGGCGATTGAGCTGCATTTATTTTGTGACGCCTCTGAATCTGGTTACGGTGCGGTAGCTTACTCGTGGAACATCCCTAAGCACCAAGCACCATACAGCGTTCTACTCTATAGTAAGTCTAGAGTGGCACCTATAAAACAGGTGACTGTGCCTAGACTGGAACTAGCAGCGGCAGTATTGAGTGCTAGAATAGGGAAGTTTTAAATAGGAACCTTCCTCAGGTGTTTGACAAGACTCACTTCTGGACGGATTCTATGATAGTACTGTACTATATAAAAAATACAGATAGTAGGTATTCCACCTTCGTGGCTAATCGCCTGGCCGCTATTCATCATTTAACATCTGTGGACCAGTGGGGGCACGTAGAGTCCAATGAAAATCCTGCTGACTGGACATCACGAGGCATACGGAAGGAGCTAGATTTAAAGAACTGGATTGAGGGTCCTTCCTTCTTAAGGAAGAGGGAGTCTGTAGGAACACTAACGCTTATGTGCGAAAACCCCCCAGAAAATGTTGAATTTAAAAGATGTCACACGACCAACGCAGTTGCAAAAACATAGCTTAAGTCCAATTCTGCTATATCACTCAAATTGGATAAAGCTGATTAAAGCGGTAGCATGGCTCAGAAGATACGTGACCTATATAACCATCATGTACTCCCATCACAAGGACAGGTCCCTAAGTGTGGGCTATCTGTCAGTTGATGAATTGGATGCAGCTAAACACAAGATATTAGCCTTAGTGCAAAAGGAAGTGTATGGGGAAGCAGTAAAAGTGTCTCGATGCAATGGCGTAAGCGCAACTGATATAAAAGAGCTAAAAAATCTTTCACCTACGCTAATCGATGGATTGCTTTGTGTCGGCGGACGATTAAATTACTCGGATTATCCACTCTCAATCAGACATCCGGTAATTTTACCCAGTCATCACTCCGTAACAGAACTTATTATTAGACACCATCACCACCTAGAAGGTCACACCGGGACATCACAAGTGTTAGCTACCATACGAAGAAATTATTGGATTGTTAAAGGAACCAGTGCAGTTAAACGAGTGATAGGTAGATGTGTGAGGTGTATACGCGCGAAAGCCACATCAGGCCAACAGATGATGGCACCTCTCCCCAAGTGTCGAGTGCAGCAAAGCTGGTTTTGCTTCTCCTCCGTCGGGATAGACTATTTTGGGCCGTTGATAGTTCGTCGGGGAAGAAGTGAGGAAAAAAGATATGGATGCCTATTTACGTGTCTCCAAACACGTGCCGTACATTTGGAAGTAGCTTTCAATTTGAGTACTGATGCTTTTATAATGGCCTTAATACGTTTCATAGGGAGGAGAGGAACTCCTAAGGAAATCTATAGCGACAATGGAACTAACTTTGTCGGGGCTACTTCCGAATTACGGGCTAATATGAGTGTGTGGGACAAGCATAAAATAAACGACTTAACAGTATCGAAGGGTATACACTGGCATTTCAACCCCCCACTAGCTAGCCATCGAGGAGGAGTTTGGGAGAGATTAATACGGTCTGTTAGGAGGATCTTACTATCTATTTCCAACGGGCAAATATTACACGATGATAGTTTGGCAACTTATTTTGTGGAGGTAGAACGAATTTTAAACAACCGCCCAATCGTTCCTGTGACGTCAGATGAAAAGGATGATTTGGCGCTCACGCCAAACACTTTGTTATTACTAAGAGACTGTGATGGTTTAGGAGTGGAGTGTAGTGTTGCGGATAGGTATTCAAAGCGATGGAGACAGGTCAATTGTTTAGCCAATACCTTCTGGCGTCGATGGATAAAAGAGTACATTCCTTTACTGCAAGTGAGGCAGAAATGGTTTTGCAAACACAGAAACTTAAAAGAAGGCGATGTAGTTCTAGTGGCTAACGATGCAACTACTCGGGGTTCATGGCCAATGGGACGGGTTGATAAGTGCGAGACAGACAGAGATGGATTGGTAAGAACAGTGATGGTGCGAATGAGAGAAGGTGTAGTAAGAAGAGATGTGCGAAAGCTCTGCCTTCTAGAGGGAGCCGAGTAATTGTAGATTGTAGCTTAGGTTTATGGATGTACAGGCGTACCGTTGTAAGTCCTGTGCCTCCCATTGATATAGAGCAGTTAGTAAGGAGAGCCATGACAGAAATGTATTCTAAGGTGTCTTTGCGTAGCTGGAGGGATTTTGGGGGCCGGTGTAACAGAAAGAGAACAGTAAAAATCCCTCTGCAGCTTCTTTGTTGAACAGTATTTTCATTTATTTGTTCCTTCTCCCTTTTGTGTATTCCAACCTTTGTTTCGATCTCGTTTAACCATGTCTTTTGTTCTTCAGTCTCCCCCGTTTAAGCCTTTATTATGTGATTTTGATTAAAGACTTATTTTTTGTTACCTAATTTTCTATTGCATGTTGCCGGACCATTGACAGTAAGGTTGTGTTTGACTAAGCTCAAGGTCACGGCGTGGTTCATTTTGTGACTGTTAACCTTCTGACTGTCTGCTTGGGAGAATTGCTGCAATCCCTGCAGATAGATATTTGATCCCATCTTATTGGGAATATTTGTATTGATTCTCAGGTATCAAACCCTTTAGTATTAACTGTCTCTTTCATTGTTTAGCGCGCTACTTTGCGTTAGAGAAACTTCTGACTGTATAGCAAAGGCTGTACCGTTTGAGGTATTTTGTATTTTTGATGTAATTTGTTCTGTTTTCTTAGTTAGAACCGTTTATATTGAGCACAGAGTTTGTGTTTTGATATAATATAATACGAGTATCTCAAAGACGCGTTGTGGGCTATACAGAGGAACTTGGTCTGGTCTAATCGAATAAATTTTGGGTTCGTCAGTCCGTTGTTCCAACCGGATATTGGCTGTTCGGTCGTTACAATCTACAACAGGTGGTTTGGGATGTTCACCCTCAACTCGATGTGGATGGTCATTGGGACTTCTTACTGCACACGCTCTTATGTGCTACAGACCATTCAGTTCCTCAAACGGTTCCCAAAAGCTGCAAGCCACCTACAGTAATCAAGAACCGTACCCTTCGCCTGCTAAGCCGCAAAAGGCACTGCTGGGCGGAATACAAACGAACTAATAACGATGGAGCGTATAGGCAATATAAACATATCAGGAACATATGCACGAAGGCTATAAGAGAAGACAGGCTTCTGTACCAAACAAAGCTTATGGACAAATTCGCCTCTAACCCTAGAAGCTTATTCCGTTATGCAGCCTCTCTTCGTCAAGCCAAAACAGGAGTTTCTCAACTGGTAGGTCTTAACGGCCCGACGAACAATGATGGCGACGCCGCTAACCTTCTGGCGGCACATTACTCTCAAACATTTCAACCGGCTGACATCAACTTTACTGACGACAGTTTCATCTGCAATTCCACAGGACTTTCTGAAGTAGACCTAAGCGCTGACTTGGTGTTCCGGAAATTGCAGCACATGAGACTAGACACTTCTCCTGGCCCGGATACGGATCATCCTGCCATACTGAGGGAGGCAGCCTCAATCCTGACAACGCCGCTCAGCGTGATGTTTTCTCACTCGCTTAGCCGAGGCAAATTACCGGAAAATTGGAAGTTGGCTCACATCACACCAATTTTCAAAGGTGGTCGACGCAATGAACCTTCAAGTTATCGGCCGGTGGCTCTTCTGTCATTACCTTCAAAACTCATGGAGTCCCTGATATGCGACGGTTTAAATGACTATCTACTGTCCTTAAATTTCTTCTCACCCCAACAGCATGGTTTGAGGAAGGGTTACTCTTGTATAACCAACCTGCTGACTGCGGAAGAACTTTCCACACAATCTTCAATAGTTTCATCCGTCCCCATTTAGAGTACGGAAACATAGTACTCCCCCCCTCACTCCAAAAGGACAAGGTCACTTTGGAGCGTATCCAGCGGCGAGCCACGAAATCAGTTCGAGGACTCAAATCTAAGCCTTACGAAGAACGCCTCCGTTCACTAGACCTTTACCCACTAGAATATAGGCGTCTTAGAGGTGATTTATTAATGGCTTATAGTATTCTTAACACTTCTGGACATCCTCTTGAACACCTACTTAAGCTTAGTTCGAATAACAACCTAAGGGGTAACACCCAGAAACTGGAAACACAACATAGCAAGACGGAATGTAGACACAATTTCTACTCCTTAAGAGTTGTCAAAAGCTGGAATTCGCTGCCAGCCGAGCTAGTCCAAGCGACTTCTCAGGAGTCCTTCAAGAGGCAACTTGACCTATTCTTAAGGACCAAGAACAGCATCACATTATGATTTACCAATCTCTTTTCCTCTTTTATTGTTAACATACCTAGGTTCCTGCCTGGAGGATTTGGTGATCCCCTGCTACTAGACACGGAAGCCTGTTAAGCGAGAGCTTCTTCTATTCCGTCCACAACCATTTGAACCATTTGAACATTTGATATCGTAGAGCGCTTGCTGTAAACTATGACCTTGAGAGGACGCGTACGTCAAGTTTGTTCCAAACTTCAGAAGTTTCATAGCTGTGCTCTCAGAGCAAGATTCTGAAGAAAAAAAAGAGAAACAGAAGAGCAGCAAGGCACTTGGATATGAACGCCAAACGTTGCTTAACATTGTGTAGTAGAACGGGCAGAGGTATAATAAATTAGAATAAATTCATATTATGTCTTGTTAGAATGAAGTGAAGTCAGAGGCTCCATATTAGAGAATGTACTAATGAAGAACAATGAGTTGTGTCGTTTAACAAGTTGGAGTAAGCTCACATGAAGGAAGGGAAGTCAAGGTTGGTACAAGGGAAGCGGTTTATTAGGAGGGTGTGTATATAGAGGGTGAAGTGTTAAGAATACTAATGACTATATATTTTGTTGTCTAATTTTTTTTATTTTTCGTCTGTCTGTCCGATGCCAGCTACACAATCCTTGTGTGAAAGTTCGAGTTAGCATGTTATAGGTTGTCTTAGTAGAATAGCTAATCCAGCATAATATTGGAAACATGAGTCTGAGTGGTGAGCGTAGGAAGACAATTTATATCACAGATTGACTGACTTATTCTCAATCATGAGGAGCCTGATACATACAAAATGTTCTGTCCCCGCAAACACGGGTGGATTAAAGTTATCGCCCTCACCATCAATGCTTGCTGGTCAGTAACTCCACCCTCCCTCCTTTTGTAATGTTAGGCTCATTTAGGCTTATTTTTGTATATACGTCATACCTCACACAATCCTCTGTTTCACAACCTGTTGGAAAGCACTATTTCTATTAGTACCATTTTACAAGCTTATCAGGCAGTTACAAGCTATGGACTGTGGGTAAAGCATCGGTGCAGTGCCTCTGTTGACTATAGTATAAAGTATAGTTTGCCAATCGGAGTATAAGCGTTAAGAAGGGTATATTGTAGGATAGTTGTTGTAAAGAAGGATTTTAGATTCATTTTGATAGAAATTACGGAGAATAAAGCCAAGGGATTTCCGCATTTTGGATGCTTTGGCTGAGATGTGTTCAGAGATATTAAGACTGTGTGAGTAATGTACCCCTAGGTCAGTTACTGATGCCAGTCTGGGCAGTGTGTGATTGCTAAGTGTTTCATTTTAAGAGATGTGTCTCCTATACATAACCAGCCTCATTTCTCTGTGTTGAGCTCTAACCTCCAGCGTTTGCACCAGTTGTCTACCATGTTGAGTTCATGTTGGATTGTTTGCATAGTACCGCGTAAATCGCAAATGTCAGTTTTATAGATGACTTTTAAGTCATCGGCATAGAGGTAGGTCTTACCTGTGCTAAAACACTTGCATATATTGTTGATGTAGATTATAAAGAGCAATGGACCCAAGACACTACCCTGCACAACACCACTGGTTATTGGTCGAGGTGTAGATGTTTTAGAGTTAATGTTATTTATTTGATATCTGTTCGTAAGGAAAGACTTGATCCATTGCAAAAGGGGATTTATAATTGCAACTGACTTAAGTCTGTTGATTAGAAGATTATGAAGTACTTTATCAAAGGGTTTCTTAATATCGAGGTATAGTATGATAACTAGTTTCTTCTGGTCACGTATACGAGTAACCTCGTTAAAGAAGTCTATCAGGCATGTACTGCACGACCTTGTTCTAATGAAACCGTGTTGTGACGGGTCTATTAGATGTTCCTTGAGTAGGTGATCAGATAGTTGATTTTGTATCACTTTTTCTATTATGCGTGATATGACTGGAGTGATATTTATAGGTCTGTAGTTTTCAACCAGGTTTCTCGGTCCGGATTTGTGTTTGGGAAGAACATACGTTACCTTCCAGGTTTCCGGATATGTACCTGTCTCTAAAGATAATGTGTATATTTTGAGTAGTAGCGTCTGTATGTCCGGTCCTGACATTTTATAAACGATTGAAGGGATATCATCGGCACCAGAACTCGCATTTGGCTTAAGGGTTTTAATGGCGGTATGTATACTCCTAATGTCGAAGTTTATGGTACTAAGATAGTTTTTGCCGGTGCACTTTATGTCGATATCTGGAGCATCAGATGTATTCCGATTGTGAGGAAACCATTCACTTAATAGTTCACATATGACGGTTTGGTCATTATACGTTACTCCATCGTGCAGTAAGGAGTGAATGTTATGGTCTGTGTTCTTTCTTATGCGTTTCGTGAGGAGACGACATAGGGCTTGGGCTTTAGATGCAGCAGCGAGCGCAGTACGTTCCTCTACCTGTTTATGCTTGTTGTGTTGACTTTGTACTACGTCAAGTACAGAGTATATCTGGTGCAGGGCACTGAAGTCTTTTATATTTAGTACATCCTTTTCGGTTTTCGTAGTTTAGACCTAGTCTTTTAGTTTACATAGGGAGTAATTGTTTTAAAACCAATTTTAGAAGGTATAGTAGTGTCCAGTGCAGATTTGGTGGTGATATTGAATATTTCTAATGTTTCTAAGAGGTTATTACTGGTAAAGAAACTGCCCCAGTCAGAGTGCTTTATTAGAAATCGAAAGTTTTCGCAGTCAGCGTTTGCATAGTCTCTATATTGGAATCGCGTGTTTAATGTCTTTAATTTGTTGCATATGGCAAGAATCGGAATGGTGCAGAGGATTATTTTATGATCGCTGTTGTGAAACTTTTCGCCGACCACCATTGATGTTGGTGTGACATTATGACGCATATCTACTTGGTGCCTCCTTGTACTAATGTTTATATGTTTAAATAAATAAATAAGTAAACAGATGTCTTAGAAATATTGCTTGCATCTGCTGGTATCACCGGGTAAGTAACAGTGAGGTTAGATAGGGTATGGTAAATCAGTTGATGAGGTTGTGAGTCTTCATCGACTGAGATGGTTGGGCTACGTGTTGAGTGTGCCTGAACACCGATTACCACGACGTGCAATGCTAACGGGTGTTGGGGATGGTTGGAAGAAAGTTAGGGGTGGCCAAACCAAAACGTGGCATTAGTGCTTGAAGACACTAACATCTGGTCTGAGCCATGTTGGTAGATGCAGACTACTCAGTTAGGGTCCACGTGACTATCGTAACCAATGGTTGTAGACTCTTGGTGAGATGGCTCAGAATCGATCACAGTGGCGTCGGTGTATACACTGTCTGTCTTCCCTTAAACTAAGAGATTAAAATCGCTTCATATCTTCCTTTCTGTGTACTAAATCTTTCTTCCTGTACTATATCCTTATATGCAATCTTTCATATATTGCCACTATTGACTTAACTACTCCTATGAATCCGGTGTTCATCTTGCTGTGCTAATGCGGTATGGCAACTTGGATTGATGCATATATGTGCCTGGTCCTACGTTGTAGCCGACTGACTGACTGATTGACTGATGTTATTGGTTCACACCAAAGTTTTTTTACACAGATGATACATGTATCTGTAACCTAATAAATTTAAATTAGTGTATTGTACGACTCTCTGGTTGGTTTTCGAGTTACACAGTTTTGTAAAATCTATTTTCTTTAGTTTTATAATTAACTGAAGGAAATGTTCCCATTTTATTCATTCTACGATCATTAGTTTACAGATGGTGCCTCCGCACAAACGTGACCCATTCGTTCCACGAGGACATAACACTATCACTCGGAGGCTGGTCCCAACCGATACGCGTTTTACAAAGATTCTGTAAGAGTTGTTTGGCAGGAAGGTATATTGGAGCTATCAGTCCCAGTGGATCGAAAAGAGATGAAATGGTGGATATTATTCCTCTCCTAGTCGGAGTTTTTTCTCCTGGATCAAAACGAAAATTAAAAACATCGTGTGTGGTGTCCCATTCAATCCCGAGGGCTCGATGTGTCCGCCCTTGATTCAGAGACATATCAACAATAGCTTCCATACTATTAGATTGCGGAAAAACTTTCCTTACAATTTCCGAGTTAGTCACCCATTTTTTCAACTTGAAACCTCCTCGAGCCATCAATTCATTTAGTTGTACCACAAAACTTTTCGCCTCTTCATCATTGGGAAAGGATACTAGGCAATCATCCACATAAAAGTTGTTCAGTACCGATTCCCCTACGCTGTTATCATAGTCACTAGAGAACCTTTGAGCCGTCTTCATCAATGCAAAGTTTGCACAGAAGGGTGAGGATATTGCCCCGAAGGGATGTGATGTCATCTGATACTCCACCGGTTCCTTCTCGATATCACCCTTCGGCCACCAAAGGAAACGTAGCGCTCCACAATCGGGCTTCGAGACCTTTACTTATAATAATAATAATAATTTATTCTCAAATAACAGTTTGTTACATGAGGCATGCCAGTTTACAGGCAAGATCAAATTGATACAAATGATACAATATACACTGTATTAAATTACATAGCTGGGTTGAAAATTTATAAGACATGAATGTAGATTGTTTTAATCAGTACTATAGTTGGCGCGCTTCACGAGAGTTGCGTTGCGAATGTGCGACTGACGATCAAGAATAGGTCCATTGAAGGTATGAGCTTCTAGAAATCGCAACCTTATGTCCCTTTGGGATATCCAAGGCTTTAAGGATGGTGCAGGATGAAGTAACCTGTTCCATATCTCAAGGGAGCTGAAAGAGGGAGGAAGTAAGAGAAAACACGAGAGGCAGAGTAGCCAATATTCATGTAGGAATGTTTAAGGTATGATTACTCAGTCTAATTTTCTTTTATTAAGGTATTTGTTAAGAAAGAGCATTTTAATAGGTTAAAGAAAATAAGCTTTAGCAAGGTGTGAGTGGACATACAACTGACAAATGGAGGCGATTCGGAAAGAGCTGAGAGTATAAGATTATGTGTGATTATAAAATAAAATATAGTGCTAGAAACAGTATTGTGATATACAACTGGCTATCTTCCTTTTATTATCGAAGCTATTAGAGCCCCTTTCGTTTTTTTTAAGGTTTTATAGGGTCTTGAGTAGGCTTCGTATATTAGCGAATTGTCTAGTTTGCTTGTAATAGGATTTCTGAGTAGGAAGTGAAACCAATTTAACGTTCGTAACACGATTTAAAGAGGTATTTTGCGTGATAAATCAGCTTCAATACCTTAAGTCCGTGACATCCCACTAAACCATAAGGAGCCGTAATTAAACAAAATGTTCTGCCCTACAGACATGGGTGGATTGAAGTTATCTCCCCACCTTCATGTTTGCTGGTCAGTAACGCCACCCTCCCTCCTTTTGTGATGTTAGGCTCTCCTACGTTTGTGGTAAGTATGATTAATGCTTTAATCAAAGTACATAGTTGGAATACACTGTCTCTACTAGGTCCATGTTACAAGCAAATCAGATATTTAAAAATTCTGTTTTATGGGTTAGACGTCCATATAGTATATCACACTGCTATGAAAATAACTAATGGTTTAAAGAAGTAAGGATTAATAGTAAATCAAAAGATATGAGAGGGTATAAAATTGTAGAAAAAAAGAAAAAGACTTTAGGGTAAAAAAATAAGACATTGAGAAACTCACAAGACTTTGTGGCCAAATTTTGAGCTTTGAATGATCGACCTTAGTAGATCAGCATCCATAAGATTGAGCTGTCTGTCTACTTGCAGTAGAAAAAAAAAGCATGACTTTTAGGAAGAATAATGTACATTTAACCTGTAGAGATTTGGGGACTGAAAGCTAGGGTTAGGAGCATGAAGTCATGAATAATGAATAGGAAATAATAGGAAAGGATAAGCCATATATCCTGTGATTTGGTTATATTCATATTAGTAACAGTCGAACTTGTTAGAATTTTGTTCTTTCTAGATACTAGGCGGTCCATAATAAAGTGCCTCATCGGTGGGCGGGAGTTCAAGGTAATGTTGAAGCTCTTTGGAGTCTAGAAATAGGGTTATTAGCTTTTTGAATCTGGTAAACGTATCACAGTTACGGATAGGCATTGGCAGCCTGTTCCACAATAAACTGTACCGTACTGTAAAGAACTTACAACGCATTTGTTTTTGGTGTTTTACGGTAAGTAGTGTATATGCGTTGTTTCTAAGTCTATAGGCTGGGTCGTGGGTGATAGTCGGGCAGGAGGTTAGAAAGGAGAGCCCATATATCGCTTTGTAGAGAAATATTAAATTGTGTTTTAGCCTACGGTGCCATAAAGGTTCTAAAGATAGATGCTTACATCTGTCTGTGTAATCGAGATTCGAGTTACATCCTAGTAGTTGACGTGCGAAACGTCTTTGAACATCTTCTACTCTTATCTTGTCTGCGATATTCATATTAGAGAAGACAAAAGAGCAGTATTCAAGGGTGGGTCGTACACATATTTTGTAGAGAGTAAGTTTACCCTTTGTTGTGAAAAAGTTTTTCATTATAAAGCCAATTAGCCGTCTAGATTTAGAAATAATAGAGGAGGCATGTTCTTCAAAGTTTAGGCTTCCTGTGTAATTAATTCCTAAATCGTGTACTGATTCGAGTGTTTGGACTATACATTCATTTAAGTGAAGTCGCGGTTTATAGGGATGCTTTCCAAAGTGCATGATCCCGCACTTGTTGAGGTTAAATGGTAATTGCCATTTTCACTCCATATAGTTAAGTTATTGAGGTCCTTTTGGATCTGGGATACACTTTCGCTTAGTGTCTCAGGCTTATAGCTGTATACTATTTTGAGATCATCAGCATATAAGTACGGTTTCCCAAATTCTATGGTGTTACATATATCGTTTATATACATAAGAAACAAAAGT